>NW_015150893.1:531964-536761 GCF_000732505.1 Cyprinodon variegatus
ATCTCCTCATCACTCGCGCTGCTCCTGTTCTGCTGCGTGTCTGTTCTCTTCCTCGCGCAGACGGGCAGCAGTCGGCCTGTCGTTCAGCTGCGCAGGGCTGTGGTACTTGTATGTTACTTACTACCACAAGTATAATGTTGAGGTATGCCCAGAAAAAACGTTTATAGCCCCGGCCTGTATTAGAGACCGGCCATTATTTACCTCCTCTGACAGCGAGGCCGGCCATTATTAGAGACCCGGCCGCTATTGGAATACAGGCCAATATTAGAGAATTTACGGTATATATGTATATATATATATATATATAAACATTATGCATTTAAGATTTTTTTTTTTATCTGTCTGTCAATCTGCTCTAGCCAGAACTCTACAAGTGGAAAAGTTTTAGTTTCACCTTGTTCAATTTGGTAAAAAGTCTGTCATGATTGTTCCCTTTCTTGACTTTTTCTGTTAAAGTTTTCTTTTTTAGTTCTCATTCATACTTTATTTTATTCTGCGTTCATCAATATTTATACAGTTGTTGAATTCTTAGTTTTACTCTCCCTTGTTATTTCTTTCAGTTATCGCTTTTCAGAATTTCTGTTGTTTTTAGCAGATGCATCATGTTGAGAAATACGTTCAGTCAGTTAGAAACAGGTCTTGTATCGATCTGTGCAGTATCGGGCGATACCGATACCATAATAATGTAAAATAATTGCCATCATTTCTTTGTCAAGCTGCTGCCTACCTTTGTGAAGCAGGAAAAAATCTAATACAAAGTGAATCCAGTAGAACTTTTTATTGCCTACTTAGAATGGGTGACAATAGTTGAATAAACTTTTGGCTCAAAATGGTATCTGTGTCCTATTTGTTGGTACTCGCCGATACCGATACCACCATTTTAGGGCAGTATCGGGGCCCCGTCCGACACTGGTATCGGTGCAATACTAGTTTCTGGTTCATTTGCTTCTGTACTATTAACAACTTCATTAAATCTGCAATAAATCCTCTCTGCCTCTCCGTCTCTGCATCTGGGTCATCAACAAACATGGTCTTCTTTAAAGGACCTCCAGCTATCCGCTTATTAAGCGATTAATTGAAAAATAACTGACAGATAAATCGATTTGCTAAATAATTGTTAGTTGCAGCCCTAGTTCACAGTTCTGCATGTAAACTAGGTAGTGTCAGGGTGAGGGTCTTTGTTAGGGCGGAGAAATGAGAGGAAGTGTGTGTGTGAGGGGGGGTGTACCTTGAGGCAGGCTTGTTGGGGGGGCAGGTTGGTGCCTCCTCCTACAGTCCCCACCTCTATAGAGGGCATGGTGCAGCTGATGTACAGGTCCTTCCCCTCCGGTCCGGCTGGCTCCATCAGAGTGATGCAGTTACTGCTGCCCACTGACTGGGCTGGATCCTGCGGTTCAGAAGCGTGTTTAATGCTCAGCTGAAACCAACTGCCGCACTACGACTCAGCAGAACTAGTTTACCTGGCCGCAGGCTATGTAGAGGGCAGCCACCAGGTTGGCAGCGTGTGCGTTGAATCCACCGATGCTACCCGCCATGGCTGAGCCCACCAGGTTCTTACTGATGTTCACCTCTATCAGTGCTTCTGTTGTCGTCTTCAACACCTGAGAAATGGGGAAAAACAGGGAGATAAAGACCACTGGAGATGTTTGCTAAAAGAGAGCTGTTCCTCTCCACCAGCACCACAGGCTTGCTCAGATTACTGAACTTTGACTGGATTTGTAGAAAAGCTGGATGACTATCAGGCAGAACAAAGATCTAAAACCTAAAGTTAACTAGAGACTGTCCTCTACCCTTAAAGGAAACCGGTTTTTATGGTCATCTCCTAAATCTGTTCAGTTATCATTATTCAGCTCTCACTAAAATCCACTGATCCCAGTATGTCCTCTAATCTCTGCAGTCCTGTAATAATCCTTCGCTAAAGAGAAGGATTACGTCATTCTTGTTGCTCTCTGTTATTGGCTCTCAACTTGGAGACCCAAAATCTGCAATAAGAATTACGATAAAAAACATAAAATTTGATAGTTTGGACATTAAATGAAATTGAACAAAGAAAAACAAGTAGACAATGTAGAAAAAGCGCAGAGCAGCAGGGTTTAAATGTGCGTTTTTGCTGTACTGTCCTACTTTATTAAAGGAGCTTCAGAGAAGTTTTAACAAAACAAAAAATCCAGAAAATATTTAACCGGGACAAAATGCTTTTCACTGATCTTGTAGTTCTGTTTCAGTCCTAGCTATCTTGGCTCATTTCATTTACTCTGATCTCAACCTGTTTCCTGTGCAGGAAAAGAAGTGAGAAGAAAAAAGATATCCTGCATCCTACTAAAAGCACCCATTGGTGGAAATGCATAAACACAAAGCCTATAAAACAATCAATCAATTTGTACGCATCTGATCTGAGGATGTTATTATCAGAGCTGGATAATCCAGGTCCAGAGAGTGAAAAACTTGTTTTCCTTCATCCTGTTCGCTTAGGCAGGTGATTAGCTCCTCAGGTGATTATTCTGTGTTTTGGAGCTAAAAAGAAAAATGGTTGGAACTGATCCCTGTACTGGACCTGGAATATCCACCTCTATAATCCTGCAGAAAATGTGCAGCCTTTAACGCTGCTCTCTGTGCAGAGTGGGCCGACTCCTCTTACCTCCTGGACCACCTTTGCAGGGATGGTAGCCTCACAAACAGCCGACTTGCCCCTGCCTTCGATCCAGTTGATGGCAGCAGGTTTCTTGTCTGTGCAGTAGTTCCCACTGACAGCAACAACCTGCAGCTCAGGGAAGTGCTGCTGCAGTCTGCTCAGAGCCTTCTCTGTGCCCTGCAGACAGACAGTTTTCCTTTAAAACAGGGCGCTTCTCTGAAGCGGTGAACACCAGTTAAGACAAACATTTCCCCGTAACGTCTGACCTGCACTGTATGGAAATGACTCAAACTAAATACGAGTTCCCTGAGGAGGAACCACATCTCAGGTTTTCCAAAGGAAGCCAACCTAGATGGCTTTGAAATATTTGAAGAGGTTTGTGATGATATGAAGATTATCTCCTCATGGTTACCTTGGAAATCATATTCATTCCCATAGCATCTCCTGTTCTGCACTGGAAGCGAATGTAAAGATTTCTTCCCGCCAGGCCAACCAGCAGCTTCTGTAGCCGAGCAAACCTGCAGATAAATGATGAAAAAAAATTAAACGTTGTTATAGAAAACAAAATGTTAACCTACAAGGTCTGGAAGAGAAGCCAAGCTTACCTGCTGGTGTTGTTAAAAGCCTCTGAGATGTCCTGAAAACCATCTGGGCTCTCCAGCCAGGCCTTGACCTCTGCAGCCATGCAGGCAGACGGGAGTCGGACTACAGGGCCGCGAGTCATGCCGTCAGCCAGGATACGGCTGCTGGCTCCTCCAGCCAGCTAAAGCAAGCAGGGAAAAAGGGAATTAGGCAGACGGTCAGTCATGCTCTGCAGGAATTCCAACTTTAAAATATAAAACATCCACTAAGAGAGAACTTGGTTCTTGATCTCTCTGCTTTGAGTAAACTCTACAGTTCATGTCAAAGCCTTTAGACCTTAATGAAGTTCAGGTGGTTTCTGCAGCACAGCTACGGCTCATTTCCTGTCTGTTTGGGTTCTTCAATGTTAGGAACAAACATCTTTGTTAAAAATTTAATTTATCGCTCTATTTTAGAATAATCTACTGCCACGATCTGGAAGAGACATCAGTAGCTGCCGATCTACAGCTACCTTTGAAGTCAAGATGTTTTCTGATTGGAAATGAGACAAGCATTTCCCAGTGATAATAAGACAAGGTATGACGATGAACTGCATCCTAAAGACAATATCCTTAGACCTAAAATAGGCGGAGTGGTGTCTGCAGTTCAATGCAGGGAGGAATGTTCTGATTTTTAGATTGGAGAAACCAAACAACCTCTCTACAGACGCATTGTCCAACACAGGAGAGCGACTTTCTTCCGGACAAGACTCGGCTGTACATCTACACCTTGTTGACAAGGGACATTCTATTGAAGACCAGAATGTTCATATTTTGGACAAAGAAGACAGGTGGTTTGAAAGTGGCGTGAAGGAAGCCATCTATGTTAAGAGAGAAAAACCAACCTTAAACAGAGGAGGTGGACTCAGGTTTCAGCTCTCAAAAACCTATAATGCGGCGATAGAGTTGATTCTTTCCTGCGATTAATTCAACCCCCATGCAGGGGACAAAACATCTCGCCTACAGCCCGGCCAACAATTGCCACTAACGACCTCCCCTTTCAGAGGCATAGACCAGCATCGGGTATTGCAGGCTAACAAAGAACCCAAAACGACTCCCCATTCCTAAGGGGCGAACCACTTATTGTGATTCAATTTGCTTGTTTTCTAAGCCAAAACAAGGCTTTTGGGCTACTATATAAAGCTTCAAACTCAATGCTAATTCTGACATCTTAAATTGAAAAAGCTTCCTGGATGGGAAGCACAATGTCTTCCAACTCGGAAGAGAGTCCAGTGGATTGTTTTTTAACTTTTATGGAATGACTATGTATGAGGGGAACAACAACCTTCCCTCTATTCAAAGAAGAACCTTTATTGGGGGAAAAAACGGCAACCAACACTTCTGCTAATAGTTGGAGATGTTTTTCATGTCACCACTGGCATCTCTGACCATTCATCTTTTATACTAAGGCAATTTTCCCAACACCCTTATCTTCCCACAGGTTCTGTTACAGATTTAAAGGAATAGTACACCCAAAACATGATTAGCCTTCATTTTCTACTCACCCCCATGCTGAACAACACTCTGGAGTACTTTTTTGATATC
>NW_015150893.1:537495-539308 GCF_000732505.1 Cyprinodon variegatus
GATATCAAAAAAGTACTCCAGAGTGTTGTTCAGCATGGGGGTGAGTAGAAAATGAAGGCTAATCATGTTTTGGGTGTACTATTCCTTTAAGTTGAGACAAACTGGGCCACACTGCTTCCAGTCAGAATAGACTCCATGTTTCTCTGCAGACTGAAAATCTGTTCAATGTTTGTCTCATCTAATCCCAAACCGAAAGTGTTTACGCCCTAAAAGATTACCCTGAGTGGAACGTGTTGTGTTATTAAATACTTTAAATACTTGTTGAGTTTCAATATTAAACACTTTCCTGCAGCTCTTTTGTTTAAGCCAGGAGAAAATGTAGAAATATTATTTCATTAGTGTTGTAGTCAAGACCACACCAAGACTATATTGTTCTCGGCCTCTAAAGTTCTTGGCCTTGTCTTGGTCTCAGTAATCCTTGGTCTTGGTGGGTGTGGTCTTGACTAAAACAATATATTTAATATCAATAGATCAGACACTCACTGCGATAGCGCGGCAGCCACGGTTGGTGCTTGCCACTAAGCATCCCTCTGTAGTCGCCATGGGAACCTGGAACTGCTTCCCATCCAGATGTAGCGGCCCTGCTACCCCCACTGGTACAGGGATGTAACCAATCACATTCTCACAGCAGGTCCCCATGACCTAGAGATCAAATGCTGGTTAAAGGCAGAATAGTGTGACACACCATGTCTGAGTACGTGTTTGGGGGGGGGGGGTCTCCAGGCTCACCTTGGAGTAGTCGTAGTTGTGGTATGGTAGGGAGGAGAGCGCAGAGGGACAGGAAAGCTTTGTAGAGATCATCTGTCTGCGGATGTCCACCCCTCTCTCTGGTGTCTCCATCAGAGCCTCCAGTTTGTACGCTGGGATGTGTTTGGAGGCCACCAGCAGCATCACCTCAGCGTCGTTTAGATGACGTGGTCCCAGCTGCAGAAACATTATCAGAGTTGGCCATTATCTGAGAAGGAAGAGCTCACTAATGCCTCTGTGAACTGGAGCCAAACCCAAACTGCCATCATTACCTCAGGGTTGTTAAGGATGGACACACATTCATCAAGTCCTCTGGGGTTCTGATTCTGCGGCACACTTGGCTCGGTGTTCTCAGACTTGATCTTCACATCTTGTTCTCCTATGACAAACAAGCTCTTCTCCTGGCGGTCGGTGGATGGGGCAGGAAATGGCCGGATAACTTCATCTAGTGAGGGAAGGGGGAATAAGTCAACGCGCCACACGAGCCAATCAGTGTCACCGCCATCAGCAAGGACAGACTAACCTCTCTCCTCCCTGCAAACGGGAGCAGGGGCTGCTTGTATGGGTGCAGACGGCTCCTTCATGCAGCAGGTCTTGTTGTACTGTTGGCCTGGGCTCGGGGGCGCCTGAGTGATGGGGTTCCTGAGGGACAGCGTGGACTCCATCTCCACTTGCTCAAAGAAGATGTACTTGATGGCCAGCAGCAGGGCCAGGCTCAGGCAGATGACTTGCTCTACGTCCATGGTGACCATTCTGCAGGATGAACAGGACAAACAGGCACCGAGTGGGTTACAACAAGCAAGGGAACACACTTTTATGAAAAGAATAAAACTTGTTTTTATTTATTATTTGATGAACAGGCCTTTTTCTGCAACATGCCCCACTTTGCCGTCTACCTATTTTGTTACATTCTAACCTTTAATTTAAATGTCTTATCATCATGATTTATCTGTTGAGCTACACAAAATAGTTCACGCTGGTAAAATGCAATGTGAAAATATAAATACATATATAACTCTATATAAATACACTACCGTTCAAAAGTTTTGGGTCACATTGAAATGTC
>NW_015150893.1:540314-541830 GCF_000732505.1 Cyprinodon variegatus
GGATTTGAGATTTTAAGATGCACACTTTTTAATGTGTGGCCCCCTTTTCCATTTTTTCAAGTACAGTTACTGTCGCACAGAATCAGCATTACAGGAAATAGTGAAGGCTTGGCTCGGGGTGTGGGGATACGAAGCTTCTGTCAGGGAGGGGAATTTATAAAAAGATCTAACATGTTAGCAAAAATTAAAATAAAGAAAATCAGCAACTTTTTTATGCATGATATCTTTGTAAATTAGAATGATGTGACATCATCATGGGAGAAAACCATTGACTGCAATGGTAGAAAACCGTTAAAAGTGTCCAGATGACCCTCACCTGGACAGGTAGAAGTGCCAGAGTGGCATTTCTGGTTCGATTCTTCTAGGAGACAGCTGATCCAGTTCCATGCCGATATGTCCGTTACTGGCTGTTGAGTTTGTGGAGAACGGTTTGGAAATCCAGCGGCTGTGAGCGTGAACCATCACCAGTCCCAGAGACTGCACACACAGCAAGCAGCAACGATTCAGACGGAGCAACTACAGAGGGAATCCACACAGAGAGAGGATTGCCTTTGCATGCAGAACGTTACCATGATCATCTTGACCCTCTGGGTTACAGGGTTGGGTTTGTTGTCCTCCTCCTCCATCACTCTGGAGAAGTCACTCAGCTGCCAGATGGGGTGGCCCTCCTGACTCTCACGCGACAACTGGAGCCAAAAAGATGGACATGATGAGAGACGTCTCCCTGCCTCGGCTGCCTATGTTTGTGCAGAGACAGGAGGCGGCTTACCTCAAGGACCAGGGAGACACACGCAGGGAAGAAAGTCATAAAAACAAAGTAGTTGGCTAAAACAGACATGCATCCAAAGCCACACATGATTTCCAGCTGCTTCACACCTGAAAGACAGAACAGAAATGTTTCAGCTATCACAGTCGATCATAGCAAAGGATGAGATCGGATGGATGTGTGACTCTGGATTCCAGCAAAGATTCACGCCACGATCTGGATGCTACCGCTAATATAGAGAACTTTCATCTAATCTCATCCACACAGGTGGATTCGTTGACTTACTTAAGTAGAACATTTGGTTATCTACACTTTATTTTTCAGTCGATTTTTACTTTTAATCCTTAAATTTTCATGCAATTTTCTGTACTTTCTATTCCTATTCCTTGCATTTTTACAAAGTAACCTCATTACTCAATTTGTCATATTTGGTTGGAGAAAATAAAGACATATAAACTGGACTATCTGGATAAAAAAAAAGGAAGAATTGGGATTGGAAGAGAAGACTGGGCGTTTACCACCAAAGTTCCACCAAACGAACGTCCAATCAGCGTTGGCTTTGAGGCGGGTTGAGGTGTGACGCAACGCAACATTCAGTCTAAAGAACATGGCGGCTTCAGCCGATGAAACTAGCGTTAGCGTGGCTATCGAGCAAGTTTTTTATCGGAATTACAGAGTATTTCTTCACTGAAAGAAGAGCAAAACACTGCTCTGGAGGCTTTTCTCAGAGGAAAAGATGTTTTTGCTCTT
>NW_015150893.1:545564-546665 GCF_000732505.1 Cyprinodon variegatus
ACTTCTACGGAAGGTTTCCAGATGGATATGCGGAGCAAATCCATCTGGCGGAGTCAGGTTAGCACCAACGAGCTGGTCGTTGAATTCCATTCTTTTGAAATCATGTTTCACAGATCATGTTCTCCACTTCAAGCCCAATAATACAGAAGCCGAGAGCGGTCGTACTCAACTTTTTTTCCCCTTTGCCTTCTCGCGATAATGACGTAACTATGTAACTATGTTTTTTCTCATGAAAAACACGAGAAAAAATGTATTGATTTCTTGAGATAACGAGATGATTAACCTGTATTACTGAATGAGGCTGGTCAACTGCCCTGGATTCCCAGTCCATCCATACCAGAGGGGCCCGTAGTTTTGCAGTTGCTGTATTGCGTGTGCGTAATAATCAGTTTTTCAGTTTCCTTTTTATTTTCACTCACTGTCAGATTGTGGAGGATGATTAGATTGCATGGAATACAGCAAAAACTAGTGTTGCACCGATACCGATACCAGTATCGGGTAGGGCACCGATCCAGCTCTAAAATGGTGGCAACGGTATCTGCGAGTGCCAACAAATAGGGCACCGATACCATTTTGAGAGCCAAAGTTTATTCAACTATTGTCACCCATTCCAGGTAGGCAATAAAAAGTTAATTTTTTATTAGTCTTATACCTGCTTCACAAAGGTAGGCAGCAGCTGGACAAAGCCATGATGGCAATTATTTTACATCCAAGTAGTATGTAGTTCTTCGTATACATACACACATCAATTTCAAACAGATGGTATCGGTATCGGCTAATACTGCACAGCCATGTATCTGGTATCGGGGCCAAAAAATGGCATCGGCGCAACACTTGTAGAAACCAGTCTGTCTGTTTTTTAATAAAAATCTTTAATCTGGACTCATTTTGGGGGTTAATGCATCTTATGCCTTTCACAGGTGTAACACCGGGGCTGTTCAAAAAACACCAGGCGCTAAGGTGACGGAAGCAAAGGTCTAATTGCTTATAAATCAGAAGTGGAAGCAAATCATCAAACCAACAACATTGTCTAATTACCTGAAAGTTAAACACAGGATTATTTACAGAATTACACATAGGCTAGGCTGCCATTAGCCTCGT
>NW_015150893.1:548704-550051 GCF_000732505.1 Cyprinodon variegatus
CAGCTGATATTTCTCTCATGGATGGAGAGGTTAACATTTGTATATATCATACAAGCTTTCGTACTTTTTGGCATGTTTACCCCTTCACATTACCTTTACTTTAATACTTTATAAGAAGTTTTAAAACTAGTAATTTTATACCTGAACTTCTTTAAAATTTGTTTTTTAATCCCGGTATCTTCACTTCTATTTGAGTAATGATGGTGATAACTTGTGACAACTCTGGTAATCCATAATCAAGACTAGACGGTTTATGATTTTATGGATGGTTGGGATGAGTCTGACTCAAGCCACCGAACGGTTCCAGCTGGAGGTTTGTTGGACTCCAGAAGCTGCTGAGCATCCTCTGACTTACTACAGACATCCAAACAAACATGCATAATTTCCAACCTTTATTAAAGTTAGCATTTTTTAAGTGGAAAATAAATGAGAGCATTAGGAATAATTTAAACCGAGCAGTGAGAGCCAAGAAAAAAAAGAAAAAAAAGACCGAAACTTAAAAGTAAATCAGAACAAATAACTGCTTATTATACATAATGATTAGGATGAGTAGATGATTAAAAAACCTTTTTCTGCTCTTTCGGATGACACCACTCACTTGACGTTTGCTGCTAAATAAGGAGAAAGCAAGTCCTACCTGACATGGTTCCTACTCCGATGAGTAAGCACTCCACCAGAGCGTCCAGCGTGAAGGTAGGTCCCAGGACAGCCATGCCAGAAGCAATGTTCTCCCTCACTTCATCCTGCAAAGCCCAGAGGGAAAAAACAGGAAACTTACAATCTCCTGATGGATGCTGCAACCCGCAGAGAGAAAATGTCTCTTCTCACCTGAGAGTTGGAGCTTAAGGCGAACTTGGCGAGGGTGCACGCCTTGGAGAGGTCGATGAGAAGCAAGAAGAAGGGCAGCGCCTCACTGCGGGATGGGGGCATGTTAGAGCTTATGGGTTAACAAGCAGAAGGGTCACATGCTGATGGAAACTTACTTTAAGCCAGTGAGTTCCTTATCGAAGAAGTGGATAACGACGGTGCTGAACACGAAGCTGGAGAAAATGGTAAAAAGACCAGCAATGCCTGGAAGAAGACAGAGGAACCTGATATGTTGTAGGAAAAACTGCTAAAAACATATCAGATGTTTTAGGCATCCTGCAGACATGCTGTGATCAACTGCGACTTACCCAGAATGTATTTGGATCCCAGTTGTCTTAAGCTCTGGAACTGGAAATATATGTAGACGATGGCTATGCAGCGGGTGATGGTCAGGATGATGATGTCACTGCTTAGAATTTCCTTTAAAAGAAAATGTTGAAGGAACAGGTTAGTCAAAGATGCAGACGGTTTCTATGATTC
>NW_015150893.1:553290-555146 GCF_000732505.1 Cyprinodon variegatus
TAGAGCAGTTATTATACCAAAATTGTAAAAAAAAAAATAATAAATATATATATATATATATATATATATATATATATATATATATATATATATATATATATATATATATTTAAAAAGAGGCGACCTTTAAGATAAAAAAGTATTTCGTCTGTCAATCTGCTCTATCCAAAACTCCTCAAATAGAAAATTTTTAGTTTCACATGGGTTAAATTTGTAAAAAGTCTTCTTTGGGGCTATCAGACTATAAAAATGATTAATCAAAAACAATAATCGACAGATTAATTGTTATTTGCAGTCCTAGTGATAATAATATCCATGGAAAAATCTCTCTTGATCATTAGTTTTATTTATGAAGCGATCAGAGCTGAAACAGGCTGACTAACACCAGGAATAGATAGAAAAAGAAACAAACAAACAAACTGACAAAGATAAACATGAAATTACATAAATAAATTAATTAAAACTCAATAGAAAAAAATAAAACGTTAAACGTCAATTTGCGCGTTTTTAAAGAATCCGATTTAATTTAAAACTTTAGAATACAGATTGTATTTCAGGTTGATGATGATTTATTTAAAACGCTTTTTCTTTTCTTTTTGCTCTCTAAATTTCCCTAAATTTAATTTCCAAACTAAAGTGAGTCAAAGTGAGGATGAGGAGATGAGTGACAGCAGCCTTCTTCAGCTGATCTCATTAAGAGCAATTAACGCCTTGAATGCTGCTCCTCTCAGCTCTGCCGGTTCTCTCTGCTGTCAGAACTGAACTCTGAAGCCGGACTCCGGATCCGGACGGTCGGATCGGACCGTGTTCTTACCTTGGGTCCCGCCGCGGTGGACTGCGCTCCCCCAGCGGGTTGCAGTGGTTCAGAAGCGGCGGAGCTCCGGGGTCAGCGCCGATGGAACGATGAGACGCTGCTACATCATCCGACGCTTCAGCCAATCACGGCGGTCACCTGTTCCAGGAGCGCCTTAGCCACGCCCCGTTTCCTAGGAAACCGGAGCAATGGGGTAGGGCCATATGAGAGACGAGCGGTCTCGCCACCGCTGTGACACGGAGGGGGACAGCCCAAACTTTACTGCTTTATGAACGTTTTAAACAGCAATGTTCTGTTTGGAACAGTTCTAAGAGGCTCTGGAACCTTTTGGGGGTTTAAAACCTGTATTAAAAACAACCTAATCTGCTAATGATGAGCTCTGCTTTATAAAATAACAGAGTTATTTATAAAATAAAGCTTGTTGGTAGGAAAATCCTGGTTTTAATGAGTCTGAACTTGAACGGACTCCTGATCCTGGTTCCAAAACCACACTGGCTTCAGTTTTGGTTAAAAGTATTTAAACCCGTTAACTTTAGTGAGATCCCCTTCACAATATAGACAGCTGATGATAGGGGGGGATTTACCATTAGGCAATACTAGGCAGTTGCCTAGGACCCCAAGTTCCTGGGGGCCCCAAACTCTGTTTACATGTATGGTTAATACAAATATTCCTTATTTGTGCACATTAATTATGTTTTTTTTTTTTTAATCCTTTGGGGCTAAAATGCCATCAGTACGCTTATAATCAATGTATCTCAGCCCCCCCCCCCTCTTCAGTGTCCACCATATTGGATCAGTCCATTTGCTGCACATGTTCTGAAAGCTCCAAACAGACAGCAGTGTTGCCAACTTACCGCTTTTGTCTCTATATTTAGCGACTTTTCAGACCCCTCTAACACTTTGATATCAAAAAAATTGTCTAGCGCCAAATTTGGTGACTTTTTTCTGCCACTGGAGATTTTGGCAACAACATCTAAAAGCAGCGAACTCTGCTCTCCAGAGCGAGTAGATTGGTAACCCCGCCTCCTGCTCTCCTCTATCT
>NW_015150893.1:555393-557596 GCF_000732505.1 Cyprinodon variegatus
TGGATGTCTATTCTGTTCAAATGTATGTATCTGTATAATGGGTCTGTTTTATATGTTGTCTTCTCATTTCAGAGGACCCCTTGCCTGTCTTTGCCAAGGGCCCCACATTTCCTAAATCCACCCCTGGCTGATGATCCTCTACAGCCAACCCTTATGAAGTCTTCTTCCAGATCAGACACTGATGTTGGACTAATTAATGTTTTTTAAACTTTAAATTATTCCAAATGTGTTCTTATTGGCTGAGGTCCACTCATCCCAAACCCGTACAATGAACCTCTCAACACATCATTACTGAGCTAATCTAAAGGCCACATAAGGTTCGGGTGTCTGAAGGTGTAGCCTCCGCTGAAGGTTGGTGACCTCTTCATAACAACAGCATTACTAATATGTTTTATGTGGTTAATCACTTAGAGGCTCAGCTGCTGTTATCACCCTCACTTTATCATAATCCCACCAACAGATGACTGAGAAAGTAATGAATATCTGGTGGTTTTCTCTCAACATAATATTCACCTACTGCATCACAGATGTTTGTAGAAGCTGACTCACTACAGAGCACTGTAAAAAAATAATATAATTAGTCATTTCAGTAATGATGTTTACCAATGAGTTCACTGTGTGAATGAATTTTAGATTGTCCTCTGTAACTTAGAGCAAAATCTGCATCAACAGCTTCACTGTAGTTTTTCTAATCCATATAAAACCACAGAGGAAATGGACCCTGGACACTGAGGAGTGACAGAGAATACCCAGCAGCTCATCACAGGGCAAACATAGACAAACAATCCTCTATGCACACTCACTCACATTATCAATTTATTGGCACTCATTAACCAACTATTTACAGTTCAAATCAAACGGTTACATCCTGTAAAATAAAGTTTTCTGACTTCATCTTTCCTGTTTCAGAGGAGTTATAAAATACTATCCCCTAAAGCCCAGATCAATGAGAATAATTAAATGCCACATTTATTTGTTCAAATAAGTATGATCAGCGTGGGTATGTCTACATATTCTGGTCAGGAAAGAGGCATGTTTCTGTATAAATTGTGCATCAACTCCAGAAAAAACATAGTGATTGTGAAGATGCTTGATGGATCATAATCCACAGTGAAATAAATTTGTTTGGTGCTGCAGGAGGGACTAGTGAAAAACATAAAATCAGTGGATGAGTACAGAATGTTGTGTGAAGTAACTGAAAATAATTTAAGACATCAGCCAGAAAGTGAAGCCTTTTTGGGTCAAATGGGTCTTCCAAATGAGGATTAGTTCATTAAGTGTTTTTTTTTTTTAATATTGTTTAAAATGAGCGCCATTATCATTTTGTCAAGATAAATTATTACAATCACTGTAGAAAAGCTTAAGATTACTTTGGCTAACCAAAAGTTTGCTAACATTTACCCTATAGTCTATGAACATATAAAATTTAAAAAATGCTTCATTACCATCTGTTAGCACCAACCCAGTAAACGGCTCATTATGCTTGACACACAGACATTTAGTGCGAAAAATTAGCCGACCATCACAGCATCTTTCCTCCGTTTTAGCCGGGTTTTAGTTCAGCACAAACAGCCAACAATCCCACTACATGAGGAAGTAGAAAACAAAGCCATTTACAACTTTATCAAAGCCCCTTCATTCCCTCAGAGAGCCACGGGGATTACTTTCCTGGAGTTTTTTCCACAATCTGTTGATAGTGGTGATATTTATGAGCTAATTCACAGGCTTTCTATACATGTTTACATTTGCAAACCCTCGGCAGAAGGATCTGCTGCTTGCTCGCTGTGTTGTGCAAGATGATCCGACTGTGTAGTTACAAATTGCGCCTGGTACTCTGAGCAGAACTTTTGTCTATGCACAGTCGGCCCAGAGGGGTGAGGAAGCTTCCAGCATAAGCCAAGCTTAAGTGACAGGCACTGGTTTCCCATCTTCCCACTATAATTTATTCAAGTTGGTATTGTTTTTCCCAGATATGACATTAACTATTTGCAACATATTAGTCACTGAATAATATTAGTGAAATTCTCTTCCAGTTCAGATGAAATCAGCACGATGTAAATTAGTTCTAAGCTAAAACTATGTTAACATTTGCTCTGTATGTGTCTCAGTGAGACAATATGGTCCTTTTATCAGTCTGTTCTGTATGAACATCCATTTTCTGGCGTCCCTGGGTGGTCAGGAAGCCCAAAACCCTTTAAAGCAG
>NW_015150893.1:558197-567187 GCF_000732505.1 Cyprinodon variegatus
CGGCCAAAATCCCAATATCGTGCATCCCTAGTTCAGACGTATTATAACAAATCTGTGTAATTAAGACTTTTTAAGGCTTAAAATCACTTATATGTAAAGAAACAATGTACTAAACTCCACAAACTCAATCAAATTATGCCAGATGAAGACACCAGAGTTATGGAACTAAACTTTATAACCACAGAAAGGAGTTAAGATGCCTGGTGGCACACCTGATTACAGATTTTTTTTTTATCAGAAGAAATCAAAGTCTGTCAGAAAGTTGTACTGTGAATGTAAACGCCATCAGCACTTTCAGCAAGTTTTCCCTTCTTAAGTCAACATTAAATCTAATCATTGATTGAAGCAAACCTGTATTAAAACACAGTCTATTTGAAGGAATGACACTGGATCCATTTCTAAACAAACTCAGTAAAGAACAGGAGTGAACTGAGGACATTCAGGACGGGTTAAACGCCATATGCGTTATTAAAGTTTGTGTTTTCTGAAAAACACACTTTAACGGGACTACAGTGTGTACAGATTCAATAGACATCCCCCCCCCAGGTCACATTAAAAGTCATATCTACATCACTCAAAAAAACGTTTGGCTCAGGGAGCTGGAAAGCGCCGCAAGAGAAGAGAGCACGTCCAAAATCAACTATTCAGCTCATGTCAGAGTTCATCATGCCGCAGCGGCTCCTGGCTGGGCTGAATGAACACGCCCTCCATGGTGCGCCACCAGTTGTGCTGGTTGGGGGAGCTCATGCCGTGCACCTCCCGCTGTCCACGGATCGGGTGGCCGTACTGCTCGCCTGTAACGCTGAGGAAGACTTCTGTGCCCAGATGTTTGAAGCGTACAGTTTCATCCCGCTCCCAGTAGATCCCATCGCATTGGACGGTCCACACATCTAGATCGTCCCCCTCTCCGTTCTCTCCGAAGGCGCTGACCTCCTGCAAAAACAAAATCAGTTAAAGGGAGTTCTTCTTTGTATTCAGGCAGGAAATACACCTTTTAGTTATGTGAATCAGTCAGTCAGTTGGCAGTTATTTTTAAAGATCCTATATTATGTAAAATTCACATTATAAACATTCTGTAACAGCCATGTAAGCTGTCCACAGCGGTCTTAAACAGCCCATTGGTTGAGCTCCGGCCTTCTTCTCATGCATTATTCTGCAAGCCTAGCCGCTATCTTTATGAACTCTGACTGGTTGTCATGGTTGCAGGTTGGGGGGACTAGCCTTTGGGAGGATGGAGGCATGGAAAGCCACAAAATCTCATCCAGAGGATGGCTGAATACGTTGATTTTTGGTAAAGACTGTAGGCAAACCCTGAGAGGAATTTTCCTGCACAAATTGCAAAATCTTTAGCTATTTGACTTTTTTTTATTGCTCAGAAATGTATGAATCACAAAGAAATTAAATTAAACAAGCAAAAATTGTCCAATTTCTGTAGAAAAAATATTTATAAATCATCGTCAATTTAAAAGATGAAGGTTTTATATTATTTTAGGGTTAATAGCTGGATGTTTTTCGTCCCATCACCAAATGTAAAAAACTAAACATCACAGACAAAAGGTGAATATATTGGACATTATATTCTTGATTTAAAGAAGGTTAAAACTGTCATTTTTGAAAGGAAAAAAAAAAATCCCAGTATTTCTTTCTAAATGTATTTCTGCATCAGTCACAAACCTAATTTGGAATTGTGAACAAGGGTGACTGAAAGTTTCTCTGAGGGCTGTAATCTGGCCCCTGGGTCCCACTTTGAACACCCTTTTAATAGTTTGTTTTAACTGCAGTAACATAAATCAAACTATTTTAAGGACCTAGAGTATGGCAGGTTTCCTTTTCCTTGTAAATATTTACTTTTGTAATCCTTCATCACCCAGCAGGTGTGGCAGACAAAACCTTCCCTGGGGGTGAATTGTTCTGGGACGGGAAACTAGCAGGAAATTGATTTGGTGGTCGGGTTGATTGAAATACCTGAATTTTTAAGTAATATATTGTTTAATGTTATCTCTTTTTACTGTAAATATTGTTGGATTACTTTCAATCTTCCAGTAGTGGTTTCAGGAGAATTTATTTGCAGATTGTTTTTTTTTTTTTTTGTGTCAACGTTGCGTAAAAATACAGGAATTGTTTCCATTGACGTCAGCTTGGGTTTGTGTCTGCTGTGTCTGTTTGGGTGCTGCCTCCAGAGCTGCTCGACTAGTATGACAAGCATGTGACACGCGTTTCAGATCGTCAACAATTCAAACCTTAGACATTTAAATGTGAAAAATACATCCATCATCAAGACAATAAACACTATCTTCTCTGTGCTTTATGCCTTAGTTTTAATACACAAACATTTATCCTTGAACTCTTCTAAGCGAAACCTCTGATATAGTAGTAATATTAAACATCATTAACATTATAATGATGATATAGTTAATTTTTCTTCACAGCTTTTGGTATATTTTTACATCCACTTATGTAATTACCAACACTTTTATTTGTTAACCGTTTATCATATTTCTAATCTACGTAATAGGTGTTTGTCATTCACCACATGGCCTCTAGGTGTCGCCAAAGGGGCCAAAAAATAGGGAGAAGTGGGCAAATGCCCAGTTGCAGGATTGCTGCAGGATTTCACACATCAGAAGCCCTTTGTGGAAAAAGATGTTCAGGATTGATGAACTTAGTCAAGAAGAGCAAATGGAGGCTGTCGTTTACTCAGATTTACCAAAAGTGTACAATGACGGAGAGGTCGATGGACCGGTCTGATGACAATTAATTCTCTCTGCACAATTCGTTTGGTGAGGTCAAAGTTCATCCTAAACATCAACATCTAGGAATGGTGGTGGGGATTATCTAACAGCTCACCAGTATGAACGTGGCGCTACCCTGCAGCTGAGTTGGTATAATGACTGCTCTAAGTGGGTTGCTCTGTCAGCTAAAGGCATGTTTTAGAGCCTCTACACTCCAGGTAACGATTAATTGCTTACTAAATTAGTTGATTATTTCAATAATCAATGAATCACTATTAATCAAATTTATTGTTTCAGCCCTAATCTTTATAATTTTGGAAATTTGCGTGTTTATTCTTGTAAATATGCCACTTTAAAGTCAAAAATTTAAATTCCATTTTTTCCCCCGTATTTGAGTGGCCCTAATAGCGCCGTAGCAGTGCTAGCAGCTCCGCTAGCGGCTCCAACACATACAAAGCTGCACCCTAAACTTGCGCTATGCTATCTGATAACAGCTGATGGTCCAACTCTGCTTCATCTCTCGATATGGACTCAAATCTATCTGTGGAAACCTCTGATTCTTGTCGGCCACTGGAGCAGCTGTCATTTACCTGTCATTCCACTTCCATGTCAGAAAAAAAAAAAAACAAGCACAATTTTTTATGTATTTCTTAACAACTAATTTAAGCGGTGTGATATATTTCAAAAGTGTTTAATCAATGTGAACTACCCAGACATAAACATTCATTTATAATAAGAAAATTCCAGACTAATAAGAGGAAAAAGGTTAAACTAGAAGTAATGGTGATCCAGCAGCCAGCTATAATAAAAAATTATCTATACATAATCTATCGTTAATTTGAACTATTCAGCTAAGAAAACTTTCTGAAAAAAACGAGAGGGGAAAAACTGGGTCACGGTATCGGTTCTTCTCCCTCTCTCGTCTTTCTCCTTTTCTTTACATTTTTGAAACCCAGACTTTGGGGTGCAGCATTTTTCAGCAGCAGACATTTTTTACCAAACTGCAGATTATTTCCACATTTTCTTGTTAATTAGTTTATTTCATTATCACTGTGTCAAATGATGTGCATGTGGCATTTAAGCCCCCGTGCGAGCGAACTGATGAACCTGATGCGATAAAGGAGCTGAGGACAAAACCAGTTATTGCAATTTCACGGGACGGGGGGAGGGGTGTTAATATATTGATGCTTTTTCTTTTCGGGATGCACAATATTGGGATTTTGGCCGATATCCGATATTTTAAAACTCATGTAGCCGATAACCGATATCAATACTGATGTTAAAGCTGGACAAAAATAAGTAGTCATTGAAAATAGCAGTTTTGTTATCCATTTCTGACACTTTGAAAAATAATATACTCAAATATATTTTCATATGCTGATATCAAATTGATTTTTAAAAACGCGGTATCGATCTATTTTACTTTCAAAATCTGGTGAAATTTCATCGTTCTGTTACAAACTCTCGTGATATTTTGCAAATTCTTGTGAGATTTTGTTAGTAAAATAGATCGATACCGCGTCAATATATCAACATATAAAAATATGGCAACATTTGGTGAATTTTCGGAGGATTTCGTAGCATAACGATGACATATAGCAATATTTCATTAGTAAAAGAGATTGATATGGTGTTTTTAAATGCCAATATATCAGCATATGAAGATATTGGGATATTTTAATGTATCAATATTTTTTCCCTCGTCTTTAGAAGTTTTTAAGTCTGTAAAAAAGACGTTTTTGAGGAAGAATACTTTAGAAACTCAGAAGCTGATCAAATATCGGGTTAAATATCGGTGGGGTGGCCGATGTCCGATATTCAGTTTTAAGGCCGATACCGATAGGGGGCCGATTATATCGTGCATCCCTACTTTTTTTTCACTGTTTACTGCTGAAAAATGAGGGAGAACATGAAGATTATTTATTTTACTGCTGATTCTTTTCATATTTGAAAAATATAGCAGGACCCCCCTCAGTCAAGGGCCCTTAGAATCATCTTAACCACTCTGACCTGGTTGTTAGAGATGGGAGAGCTGAAGTGGTGGGTGTGAAGGTTTCGGTTGGTCTTCATGTGTGTGATCCGGATGGCCTGACCGCATTTGATGGCCGAGCCGCGCTGACATGGATGCCCTGGCTTCCCACGGATCTGCCAGTAACTGTTGGCATCGTCTGCGCTCTCCACGCCGGTGACAGACTGCTGTCCGCTGCCTGCAGAGAATCATCAGGAACTCATTTAAAGCTGTAGCTGTGTCCCGAAAAAACAAATCAAATGATGTAAAAGCTCCTTGAAGGAGAATCTGCTGAGGTAAAGCCCCCTCTCAGGTTTGAGAGTTATGATTTAACAATCCTAAAAACCTTTTTTCTGTTTTAAACTCAACGTTCAAGTCAAGCTACTGGCTCTAAGTTATCCTGATTAATCTAAGGATGTCTGGGCTTTGGAAAAACATATTTAGAAAGGTTTCAAACCCAAGATGCTGAGATGTGGCAGCGCCAACTTGAAGCTCCATTAAACGTGTCCCTGCTGTACAATATCTATACTACTATGGCAGGCGCTTATTAAAAGCGCCGTCCTCTTAATTGTTCCATTTGTTGATCTCTAAAACAAAACCACATTCAAAACTACATTCCTAATAGCTAGAAATGTACATATATATATATCCTAAATTAAATTTTTGCTAGCAAAAATTCAATTTCAGGATGCCAAAAATATAATTGTACTAGTAAGAATAAACCTTCAAATACTTAGAAATCTTTACAAATTTTAAGTGGCCGTTTTGACATTTATTAGCTTGACTGAATATATATTTCAGATGTCTCAAATACATTTCTTCCTAGTCAAAGGTAGAAATGTATTGAGGCTCTATTACAGAGATCGGAAATTAGAATTCATCCTCATCAGATTGCCTTTTTAGATAGGAAGAATGCTATTTTAGAAGTGAAAGTCAAATACACATGAATGGGAAACGTGACGTCATTTATACTAGTAAGAGTTACATTTCAGAAATCTGAAATGTTTATTTTAAATAGGACTGATGTTATATTAGATATCTGAAATGTTCATTTTGACTAGGAAGAAATGCACTTGAGACATCTGAAATATATATTCAGTCAAGCTAATAAATGTTAAAACAGCCTGCCATACACAGATGGTCCAAAAATAAAATAAGCTGGTTACCACAGCTGCACACAGACCTGGCTGACAGGATGTACCGTTGCTCATCTGCCTTTCAAAATAAAAGCACAACGTGCCGATTCCTGGGGTAATGATGATAATAATATTACAAAAAAAAAATAATAATAATAATAATAAAACAAAAGAAAAAGCCTAGCTAAAAACAACAGAAGATGCCTGGAAGCAAAACCAACCAGGAGGCAATACACCTTCATAATGATGGAGGGAGCAAAAACCTTTACATAAAATTGTATATTAATAAAGAAACAATAAGCGAACAATAAATTGAGTAATTAAGCATTTATTCGCCATCTACAGCTTCATACTATAATAAATCAATTTAGTGAATCTCTGCGGGCCTTAAAGGATGTCAGGATGCAGCTCAGCTGTTATCTATCGGAGCTCTGGAGCCACCATCACCGACAATACTGAAGCTTTTCACCCAAACAGCTGCATTTAACCGGTTAAATAAGACCAACCAGCTCTTTTATTAATCGGTGGTAATTTGAATTGAGTCGCGCCGTTACCTGATCCGTATTTGACATCGTGTGAATGGAGGCGGACGTTGTGTCGCGTGTTGAGCAGCTTGACCAGCGAGCCGCAGGTCACATAGTTCAGCTCCGACTCTTTGCCCTGACAGCCGGACAGCAGCAGCAGGAACAGCGGGAGCAGATGGAGCAGCAGCCCGCGAAACAACCCGCCGAACAAACACAGCCTCTCCATGTTAGCGGCTCCGCTCTCAGAACCGGCATACATCCTCAGCTTCACCGACTCCGTCACCGACCAATCAGCTTCTCTACCTCTGTCCGCGACCAATCATCGCCTGACAAGTCCGAAAACACGGAAATAAATGTCAGCTTGTGATTGGTCGCTCTACCCTTATGTTTCGTCATGTTTACGAAAAGCCGGAAGACGCAATAATGTATATTTTTCTACAGAAATATAAGATTTTTTGTAAGAACAATCAAATACCTAATTTACCAAACATTGTTTATTTAATAAAATTATATAAACGGGGAATATCAAGGAAAGTGAAGACAACCATTTTCTGAGTCTTCAGTGATTTATTTAAAATGTTTAAAAAAAAAAAAAGTATCTTTTTAGATTCTAGATTGGCTTTGGATTTTTTTTTTTATCATAAGAGACCACAGAAATCATGGCCAGAGATTTCAGAGGAATATAAAATATCATCAGGAATGTATATTAAATAAAAGTGATATCAAATATGATCAGAAATTAAAAAATAATGCAGGCCTAACAAGTTTTGACCATCAGAATGAGGGAAAAAGGAACCATTCATGATAAACATTGTTATAATGGGCTTTATTACAATAAAAATAATAATAAAAAATGTGTATGTATGTATATATATATATATATATATATATATATATATATATATATATATATATATATATATATATATATACACACTTGAAAATTTAAACCATTAAATATCTGGCAAAGAGAAAAAAAAGTATATATTTTTTCAACTAATTCCCTGAAAGACTCCAGGTTCTGCAACAAATTTTCATTGTGCGGCTTTATGAGGTGCTGTTTTTTTTACTTTGTTTGGTATTTAAGTGGGATGTGCTGTAAAAACATATGATATATTTTGTTTTGGTGCAAAAAACAAAACTATATAGACCTTCCTTTTATGACTCTGTGGTGGCATCAGCCCTCCTCTACGCTGTCGTCTGCTGGGCCCCTGGCAGCTCAGAGCGGGACAGAAAGAGACTGAATAAGCTGGTGAGGAAGGCCTCTTCTGTCCTGGGCTGCCCTCTGGATTCGGTGGAGGAAGTGGCTGAGAGGAGGATGCTGTCCAAACTCAATATGTGACCAGTGAATTTCTCCGCTGTGAGATCAATAAAGCTCATCTAATCTAATCTAATCTAATCATCTAATCTAATCTCTTATCTTGGGCCAAACGTCTTATTAGTAGTTTCACTACATTCAGTATTCTGTATTTACACCGCCCGCTGTTAGTACTTAGACTGCTATCTAATTTCTATAACGCAGCTTAATTGGATTGCTTTCCTTTTATCACACTTTAAGATCATTAAAAACATTTAATATCAGAAGTAGAAAAACAAAATTATAATTTTATCAATTAAGGAAAAAAGTACAAATCATCCTGCTACAATGACTTTATTCAACTAGATGTTTAGATGTTTTGTTTACTAAACACTTCACCCCGAATTAGAGGGTGATTCAATAAGTAGGTCTGACAACATGATATAGGCTTACGTATTTTAAAAAGCAACACTTAGTGCCCTTATTCAAAATCTCTTACATTTATCATGCTTGGAACAATTACACACATTTTTTAAGGCTTTTGCACACAAGCAACAGTAATAAAATCCTTATCTACCATAATGTCAGCTGACTGAGACAGCGGGCCAAGAAGTTCAGCTTCACAGACATTGAATAGTGCACCACTACTTAATGATTGGCTAGAGGCCCAGAAACTATCACCCATTCTTAAAGGAGGAATCCAGAACAAAGCATTGCTAGATGAAATCTGCTACTAGTCAATAACTAGATGCAATCTGCTACTAGTCAATGAGTCATAGCAATATGCTACTAATCAATGACTAGATTCAAATCTGTTTATTTTTTCATAGCGCCAATTCACAACACGTCATCTCAAGGTAGTTTACAAATCAACCAGATTTACTAGACTGACGACTGGTCAGATTGGTTCAAAGTTTTCTATCTAAGGAAAACCAGTTCATTGCATCGACTCATTGACTCGAAGGCAATCCCTCACACTAAGCAGGCTTGTAAGGACAATGTAGGTGAAAAAACTCAGTTTTAACAGAAATAAACCTCCAGCAGAACCAGGCTCAGTGTGAGCAGCCATCTGCTGAGGCCCACTGGGGTTCAAGGAATGCAATCTGCTATTCAACTAGAAGCAATCTGCTACTAGTCAATGACTCACAGCAATCTGCTACTAGTCAATGACTATATGCAATCTGCTATTAGTCAATGACACACAGTAACCTGCTACTAGTCAATGACTCACAGCAATCTGCTACTAGTCAATGACTATATGCAATCTGCTATTAGTCAATGACACACAGTAAC
>NW_015150893.1:568706-569359 GCF_000732505.1 Cyprinodon variegatus
AGTCAATGGGTCAAAGCAATCTGCTACTAGTCAATGGGTCACAGCAGTCTGCTACTAGTCAATGGGTCAAAGCAATCTGCTACTAGTCAATGGGTCACAGCAGTCTGCTACTAGTCAATGGGTCAAAGCAATCTGCTACTAGTCAATGGGTCACAGCAGTCTGCTACTAGCCAATGGGTCACAGCAGTCTGCTACTAGTCAATGACTAGGTGACATCTGCTACTTGTCAATGATTCATAGCAATCTGCTACTAGTCAATGACTAGATGCAATCTGCTACTTGTCAATGACTCAGCAATCTGCTACTAGTCAATGACTATATGCAATATGCTATTAGTCAATGACACACAGTAACCTGCTACTAGTCAATGACTCACAGCAATCTGCTACTAGTCAATGACTAACAGCAATCTGCTACTAGTCAATGGGTCACAGCAATCTGCTACTAGTCAATGACTAGGTGAAATCTGCTACTAGTCAATGACTCACAGCAATCTGCTACTAGTCAATGGGTCACAGCAATCTGCTACTAGTCAATGGGTCACAGCAGTCTGCTACTAGTCAATGACTATATGCAATCTGCTATTAGTCAATGACACACAGTAACCTGCTACTAGTCAATGACTCACAGCAATCTGCTACTAGTCAATGACT
>NW_015150893.1:570060-575768 GCF_000732505.1 Cyprinodon variegatus
TCTTTTGAGCTCTAAATCAACCCAAACAGCAGTTAACATCCCTTGAAAGCTGATTGGTCAGTATTTGTCTGACTGGTTCATTAGAAGGTTTTTCTGGATTATACTATTTTATCTAGACCCTGATTTCTTGTTGATTAGTACTAACCCTGATGAAGGCCACAAGCAGAAACATACTAGTATGCTGGTGAATTAAGTTCCAGTTTTTTCTTGCATCAAGCATCACTGAAGTCCTTCCCTCATCATTCTGTTCAGTCATTTCAATTTCCCCATATAATGCCTGTTAACAACTCATGTTGTCTGAAGGGAAAACACCGAGAACAATGAAACCAAATCATCCAGACAGATTATTGGTCAGATCCTTGTTATCCAGATTATAGAGGAGTGAAGTTCCATTAGCATTTCGACTGGTTAAAGTTTTATATCTAAAGACACCCAGCAGATAAAGTCATTGACTTCACTATCAGGATATGAAAAAAAGATCTCACAAAATGTTCTGCAATATCTATGTTTTTTTGCTCTATAAAGTTCACTTTTCTGAAAGAAATGTTTACCGGGGGTCGATTAATCTAAAGTTCCTTTAGAAGAGGTATGCTCAAGCAAAATAACTTAATTAGCTAATTAATTTAATTCAGTATAGTTTTATTCAGATGATTCATCCCAAATCTATGTTACAGGAACAAGATTAGGGACAAATGCAACCAAAACAACATTAAGTAGGAAGTCTGGTATGAGAGCAGTCAGTGAACGCATCATGAGGCTGGTCTGGTCAGACTGGCCCGGCGAGTTTTACTTGGGAACAGTTTCCTCAGCGCATATTGATGCTTTTACTCCCGACCTGAGACCCAACAACAACCACTGCTGCCGCTTCACTCTGAGTAAAACACTGAGGCTTTTCTGGAGGTAAGCTGCTTTTAAATGAATCTACAAACATTAGATTATTAGAGAGATTTACCTGGAGACTGAAAAAGGCAGATGACATCATCAGTCATGTAAAGTGTATTTACTTTCCTGTGAACATCCCTGTTGCAAACAGTCTAAACAACAAGTTAAGGTCATGGATTTCTGACGGAGGGTAGAAACTCAGAAACTTCCAGCTGAGGTAAAGAAATGTGCTGATCCCTTTTCAACTTTGGGTTTCCTCATTTTCTGGAAACTTCTGGAAACTCTTAAGCTCACTGTAGTAATTCTCACCCCAACTTAGTAACATTATCTGCTCCTCCCTCCTGTTTTCAGCTTCAGTGATTCAGAGGAAAAAAATAAATCATACGATTATGTCCTTTAATGCTTTTATGTTAATATTAAATGTTTTGCTGAGGACTTTGAATGAAAGGTTTCTCCTGAAGCTGCTGTGGTTCAGTGATAAGTCATTGATCCAATGTGTTCCAGGTCTCCATGTCTGCCTCCAGGTTCGACCGCGTGAGGGAAATGCCTCTCTACGACCAGGTCCCAATGAGCCCTGTATGGAGGGACACTAACCTGCCCCCGCCACCCCCACCACCACTACAGGCCACCACCCCAGCACTCAGCTTAGACCCCCTCCCCCCTCCTCCCCTACCTGAGCAGCCAGCTGTGGGGCCTGACACTTTCTACGACTCCGGTGATGAGGAACCGGCAGAGGCGGACTGTGACGCCATGGACATCAAGCCGGTCCGTCGCTTTATTCCTGATTCTGTCAAAAACTTTTTCCGGGGAAACAGCGGCAAACAGGGCAGCAAGGGTTGGCCCCTTTCCTCGGCTAGTCAATCCCCTGCCCCCTCAGCCAGTAAGGGCACTGTCTCCCAAACCACGATGGGGATCCCCTGCTCACCACCAAACTCTGCCCCTCCGTCTCCCTCACTCCCTGGCTCCTATCGGGACCCCTACGGTGGGTCTGGAGGGAGTTACACCACACAGAAGGAGCGAGATGGACTGTTGCTGGGTGCTGAAGCTATTGATCTGGCTTCTGCCGCGCCGAGTAACCTGTCAGCCCAGACCTACATAGAACGCGTGGAGGAGTACCATCTGCGCTATGCCTACATGAAGTCTTGGGCTGGCCTGCTCAGGATCTTGGGCGCTGTACAGTTGCTACTTGGAGCCGCAGTGTTTGCATGTGTCTGCGCTTACGTTCACAAGGACAATGAATGGTTTAACATGTATGGATACTCCCAGCCGCAGGTGTATGGAGGACTTGGTGGAGCCGCTCAAGTGTATGGAGGTGGGGGCAGTACCTACACAGGCCCCAAGACGCCCTTTGTCCTGGTTGTGGCGGGGCTGGCGTGGATTGTCACTGTTATTCTCCTTGTTCTCGGAATGACTCTGTACTACAGAGCCATTCTTCTCGACTCGTCTTGGTGGCCCCTGACAGAGTGCTCCATCAACCTGGTGTTGGCTGTGCTCTACATGGCGGCAGGCATCGTTTACGTGAGGGACACCACCAGAGGAGGACTATGCAACTCGCCCGTCTTCAACAATCCAGTAAACGGGGCGTTTTGTCGCACAGAGGCGGGCCAGACAGCGGCCATAATCTTCCTGTTCCTCACAATGGTGCTCTACTTCATCAGCGCAGGAGTCTGTCTGAAGCTGTGGAGGCACGAAGCGGCCAGGATGAGGAGGGAGGCGATGGAGCAGGAGGTCTGACTCAAACAGCTCTTTCCTTCTTTGTCTTCTCACAGATCTGCATTAACAGTACAGCTATAATGTGATTTCTGAAGGCTTATCTCAGTCTCCATGTGTGGATGGGTCCAATACCGATGGGATTAGAAAGCTGCATTAAAAGCATCAGGCATATCTAGATTTTTATTGGCAGATGGTCTGACAAACATCCAGCTGAAGAGAATTGGTCACATCCAGTGTAAAAATCTTTACCACAAAACAGATGAAAATGTAGAAAAACAAACTTTTTATGAGCTCTGGTCAGGATGATACTTTTAAAAAGATATAAGGTATATCTTCCATCAGGTCATGCAGTTTTTAATAGAAAACACTTCATTACAACACGTCTTCAAAGTTTCCTTGATAACACTGGTCATTTATTTTTGCATGTAGGAATTATAAAGAAGTAACCATGGCAACCGATTCTTCTCCTCTGTATTTGTTTCTGTAATGCAGCATCAAAAAGCTTCACCAATCTTTTCTTTTTTTGTATATCTGTTGGATTTTAGTTTTTCACTTTGAACAAGACCAAAGCCTCAAAAAGATGCATGTAGACAGAATGTACGTGTAAACAAGTTACTAATAACCTGCTGTTTCTTCCTTCCATATCAACAATTCTAGATGAAGACCATCGGATCTTCCCTCCCGCTGTCTGTAGTGAGTATCCAGATGTTCTGTTGGGTTTTTTTTGCTCCTGAATAGATATTTGATGCTGGATATTTCTCCTGTAGCTGGATTCGGCCTCCAAAGCCTCGGCACCGACTCCTCTTCCCACCCTTGCGCCTGACATCATGAATGGGTCGAGCAGCGCTGCGGCCGCTCCTCTGATGGCGGCCGAACCAGAGATTCTCCGAGGCCACATACCAGCGGGCTATATCCCCAAACCTGTCATCATAGCAGACTATGTTGCGTGAGTTCCACATTCGGGGTCATTTCTCCATTGCCTTTCTGCTTTAGTGTCTCACTTTAATACTGTTTATTCTACCACATTTCTGGAAATGGGAGAAAACAAGCTCCTGAGATGAAAGAACCTGGATTGATTCTAGAAACTCTTTAATTTGACCTCTGATTTTGAAGCTCTGATCAGAAATAAAAACAACCTGAAGGCCATTTTGAAATCAGTTATTTAATTCTAGTTTATCTACATGAAGATAAATCAAGAATTTAAAACATAAGATAATTGGTTTGGTCCAATCATATGGATTTAAATTATTCAAATATATTCCAATGTGATCCAGATTAACAACACTGTGAAGGGTGGGCTTTGTTTGATGGTCAAAAGGTCTTCCATCTATAGAAACCCAGCTGATGACATTAAACCACTGTAGGACCAGCATGTGGCGACAGTGGAGAGGAAAACACTCCTTTTAACAGCAAACCCTAGTAGAACCAGGCCCCTGTGTGAGAGACCTAATGGAACCTAGGAATACTTTCTATGTTAGATAAAAGCAGGATTGGTTCCTGCAGTGGTTTCATCTATGATAGAAACAGTTGAATTTGAAATCTGAATACATCCCACATCTTAACAGACCTCAGCCTTTAAAAGCTCATTCTCTGATCTCACTAGGATCTAGCTAGTCCAGTCGCTGAATGCAGTTGATTGTTGGTTCCACAATCTCTGCATGTTCAGAAAGCGCTCCATGTCCTGTGATCTCAGCAGATCCACTTCCATCGAGACAGAGGAACTTTTAAAGGTGGCTGCCTGAGGTTGTGGGACTCAGAATGCGAACAATCATCTGGTTCAGGTTCAGGAAACATGAACAGCTGTTTAGGGAACAAAGCAGCTAACTAAAAATCAACTTTAAAATGTTCTCCTCTGTGTTTCTTCTTTATTACTAAAGCAAATATAATAAACACCACTTTATGTTTTAGTTCAAGCTTTCTGGAAAGCTGAACAGTGGATTTATATCTTTTGGGATGTATTCTCTGAGATTTACTGGATTCATCTTTCTCTTTTCAGAAAGTATCCCAGCATCAAGTCCGATGAGGAGCGGGACCAGTACAGGGCCGTCTTCAACGACCAGTATGCTGAGTACAAGGAGCTGCATGCTGAGGTCGAGGCCATGGCCAGGAAGTTTGAGGAGATGGATGAGATGATTCAGAGCCTCCCCTCCAGGCCTGCGAGTCAAATGGTAGCGTTCCCGTTGATGAGCCAGCAGGATGTGGAGTTGATGTTTCTGTCTGCTAAAGCTTTGGTTCTGTTTCAGGAGAAAGAACGGATTAACGGCATTCTGAGGGAATATCAGAGGAAGAAAGCTGTGAGTATTATAAAATCCTCGATCTTCTCACTGTTGCGCTTAAATAAGATCAATTCTCATCCCAGGTCAAAGTTTTATTTATGGCTTAAATTCACAACAGATCTAAAGGTTCTTTAAGAAGGATCAATCCATTCAGCTGAGATCCAGTAAACTCAGGGTTAGATTCAGTTCTTATTACATCCAACTCAAATCCTGCTGAAAGGTTTTCCTCCTAAGAAGGCAGTCAGTGTAATGGAGTTACTGGTTCTGCAGCTTTAATGGATGCCTGATCCTGATTTATTTGGACTAGTGGTTCTGCTCCTGATGCCTCTCAGCGGTGACCAGGGGGTTCCTCTGGTCCGACATCTGTTGGTCAGAGCTGAGCTCCTCAGAGCTACACGCCTCAGCCTCAAGAAGACATGGAGACGCTGGTGTATCTTTTGCACCACGGTGGAGTTTTATCCTTCTCCACATAAAGTCATCACCCTAAATGTACGCCATGGACCCTGGAAACCACCTCCACCACCGATCCTCCAATGTCCTTTAAGAAGGACGGAGAGCGTCCGTCCTTCTTAAAGTCCACCACCATCTTCTCTGAAACATAATCTCGGACAGAAAAGGGGGTTTCTGAGCACATAAAGAGGGCAAAGAAGAAACTTCTGTAGGTTTAACACAGAGAAAACATCTAGTAATTATTTAATTAAAAGGGAAGATTCCAATAATGCTAGAAAAGGGTTCGGTGAATCATCCAGCAGCCTGAGGCGTGAGCTTTATTAAGTTTAAACTCATCTGGTAAATAATCTAGACAGGCTTCAGGAGCAAACACTGGAAGCTGGTTCC
>NW_015150893.1:576438-589470 GCF_000732505.1 Cyprinodon variegatus
GGTTCCACAGTCTGAAAACAAAGCTCTAACTCCCTCTGTAATCTTAGAAGCTCAGCAGAAGTAAACACGCTGAAGTGTTCTATTGGGAACATGTGGAAATGTAGGCTCCTTAATATAAGAATTGTTATTTAGATCATTTTTATAGTCAAAGAAGAACTTCTAATGATCCAGATTTAATTCCAGGAAGCCAATGTTCAATAACTAAAATGATAGACATATGACTGTTGACAAATTTTATATTATATTTTTTGAGCCTTTTGATTTAAGAATATAAATGTTGTTGTGTTTCTTGAATACAGCCTGTTGATTTTAAGATCTTCATAACGGAAAAAAAACTATCTGACTCATATCTAGAAATATAAAAACTAATCAGTTCAGTCATAAAGAGAGACCCAATTCTGTTCTGTTGTTGATGCTGATGTGGTCCAGGATGTTCCAGCTGATTTCATCTCAGCAAGCCCTCCTCCTGGGAGAACATGTAGTGACAGTGGAGAGGAAAACCCCCGGCAGAACCACGCTCAGTGTGTTTGGGTCATCACACGAGTTTTTTTTGGAGGGGGGGCAGCTCTGATGCCCAGTGAGGCTCTTTAGACCCTCTGTCAGAGCTTTTTAAGACTTTGTTCAAACATATAACTTATATTCTCATTTTGAAGCAGCGGATTTTTATCAGTTTTTTAAAGTTTGGTTTATTATCTGCACAGAAACTCCACAAAAGATCAAACTTCTTTTGTTTTTTTAACCTTTTTCTTTATTAGCAACAAACTTCGTTATTTTCCCAAGTTTATGTGTTTTATTTGTTTTAATTAAATCACTTATTTGCAATTTTCTATAATAATTAACATTGTTTTGCTTTGATCTTGAACTCTTGAAAAACTAACAACGTAATTATGAATCAAACTTGTTCATTTTGAAGGCCAGAAATGTCCGTTTGCATTAAATTCCCTAAAAGACCGACCAGCGCTTTCAGGCTGACCTGTCTGATCAATGCTTACATGCTTCACCACATTTTGTTGTTTTGTTACCTGAAAAGATGCTTCTGATCCTAATCCCCTCCTTCTGTTCTCAGGACCCCACATATTTGGAGAAAAGAGAGCGTTGTGAGTACCTAAAGAGCAAGCTGTCCCACATCAAACAGAAGATCCAGGAGTACAACAACACTGTGAACTAGAACATCCTGCTGCATACAGGGAAATAAAGCTGTCTGCAACCAGGAAATCCAATCAGCAGCCTCATTCTGCTCACTGTCAGCCATCTTTATGTGAATCTATCTGACAATATTCCCATTGTGTTGTTTAAGGAACTGATAGCTTGAGAAAAAAGGGCTGCTCCGGTCCCTTCAAAGGGAACTCAGCAGAAATGTCTTTCATTCATGGAAACACAGACTCCTTTCCCTGGATCCTTGAGTCTAATTGAAATGACATTTTAGACGTAAAACAGAAATAAAGGTAATGCCTTGCTCATCGAACACACAGACGGATGGGATCTCACCTTTACATCTGCTGAAAAGAGAGAAAGCTGGGGCAGATGTTAGATTAAAAAATAAAGTACTTGATGTAGAGAAAGTACACCTGGTCAGACTGATATGTAGAAATGAGACGTTCCTCAGCAGCTTTGTTATAATTAACTTTAAGAGCAGATATCATCTGAGGTACAAGCAAAATTTATAATAATAATAATACATTTTATTTAACAGCGCCTTTCTGGACACTCAAGGACACTTTACAGAAAATACAAAAAATAAATAAAAAGAGAGATGAAAATACAAAAATGCAAATACATAAACAGGGGGAAAGCCTTGTTCTATTGTTCTCTGTTTATACTATGACTGTTTTTGTAGCTGTAGTACAGCCAGGCGGCTCCTCCCTAGTATTAAATGGTGTAACGTAAAAGCACAATAAGTTGAACAAGCCGGGATATCAGGACTGATGCAGAATATCTTGCTACTGGTAAAATTTTGTATTTTTGTATATTTCTTAATGCAGCATGTAATTTTGTTGTCCTTTGATATCAAAACTGCAAGGACTTCTGTTTAATCTCCCACTGAGTTTATCAGATCAGCCGCTGCACAGGCTGAACACTAATCACCGACAGATGACCTGCTCCTAATGTAATGTTTGTGTTGTTTAAATGTCCATATGTTGTTTTTTATTTCACAAACAAAGGAATGTGTTTCTATAACCAGCGTGTGTTCTGGATTTTTCTTGGTGTCCATAAATGACAGAAAGAACAGAACAGATCAGTAATAATAAAGGCTTGTCCAAAGGTTCACAGCAGAAATTAGATATTTACAGCAATATGTCAGCAGATGGAAACACAATTAACAAAGGTAGGATGTTTGCTAAGACTTGGTTTTGGTTTCATCACAGGCTTGCTGTAGTTTCTGTGATTAGTCTGTAGGAAAGTATTTCTGGTGTCTGGATTGCGGCTGCCTTCTTTCTCAGCTGAGCTATTTCTATGAAGCTCTTATTCATCGTATGGGTTTCTACTGTGGTATGTTTCTGTTGTCAGCTGAAAATAAAAAGCAGCCTTAATTGATTTGCTTCCTAGATTCCAGGACTGCTCAAAATCTGATGTTTCGCTTCTAAAATCATATTCTAAGACATTTTATCCATGATGGCTGCACTTGGAGAAGGCTGGACATACAGGTTTACCCTCCCTGGTCTGCCGTAATTACAACATAGCATCAACTGAAAGAAAAGTTTAGAAATGTGAATTTATTTCACACACAGACAAAAAAAATACTCTTATAAAACTCTTGGATTATATTCCAGAGTCTTTAATCTTCTTCAGGTATTTTAAAGCCTGATGCAGTGTCTGTGGGGTGGAGCCTGCGCTGACCTGATAGAGGGGGATGGATCTCTCTGCTCTGTCACTATCCTAAGATGGCTGCAGAAGTATCTACTCCTCTGCCACCAGAGCTTGAAGAACTGGTTTGGTCAGACTGGGACAATTATGGTTTTGTAGTGCTGGTTTCCATTGTTTTCTTGGCCTCCATTTGGTCAGGACTTAAGCTGGGGAGGTCCTTCAGGTCTCAGGTTACAAGAAAACATGTGTCTAGTTTTAGTATTCCCTGCCACTCTTTTTGCTTGGTCTTTAAATTAATTTAAAATCAATTAAAATATGATTATATGCAGAATTAAATATTTTCTGTGTGCATTTTGGTAAGAGAAAGATGTAAATTAAAAATTTTGCTTTATTCAAACTGAAATATTTCTATTAGTACTGATAATAAAGTGTAAAGGTAAAAAATGAAGCAGCTGAAACCAAAACATGGCTGCCAGTCCGATCCTGACTGAAAACAGCGTGAAAAATTATGCAACCGTTTTTGGCATTTACTTAATCAAACAATTGTTTCATGTTAGCAGGGTAGTACAGAAAAGGATTAGGGAGACTGGAAAAAAAAGTTAACTGATTTTTTTTATTTTATTTCAGTATAGTATGGGAAAAAAGTCAGAATTCTGACTTTTTTCTCAGAAGTCTGACTTTTTTCTCAGAATTCTGGCTATTTTTATTGTTAGAATTCAGTCAGAATTTCTGAGAAAAAAGTCAGAATTCTGAGATTAAAGTCAGAATTCTGAGAAAAAACGTCAGAATTCTGACTTTTTTCCCATACTAAACTGAAATAAAATTTAAAAATTAGTTAACTTTTTTTTCCCCACTGGCTCTAATCATCTTCCGTAGGGCAGGACATAAAACAAGTGTGTTAAAGTAACTAAATGTGATTAGGTTAATGCCAAATGCATTGTTTTTTTCAGTGAAGCGCAGCAGGCTTTTCCAGGAGCGGCCAGAGACGCGCTTCCTTGAATTGGGGATGAAGGCCTCCGTGGGGAAGAGGAACTGGTTGGTCCTGTGTGACCTGAGGAGATCACATGACGAACACGCACACCTGGGGAGGCCTCCGCCCCCGCCGCTCCTGGGTCCCTGCGCGCGGGGCGTGGATGGATGCGGGCGCGCGCTTGTTTGCATCGCTCCTCTTTAACGCCGCCGCCGAGTTCAGGAGCAGCAGCATCACAAGGTGAGTCCGCTTTCTGTCTCACTCCGAGGATTTCACGGACCAACGTGTTTTATTGGATCACTTTAGCTCAAAAGTTTGGTTTTAGGTGAGTTTTTTTATTTGTATTAATTAGATTACAGCAGAACAGGTGTGCGGATATTCACTCACCTGTCATTTAAACATAGCAGCTCAGAAACGGCGTCCATTCCAGAGACAATGAGCTGAACTTTAACCACAGGATCTATGGAGACATGATCTCATCCTGTCCACCTGCTGGGTTTGTCCTGGTCATTAAAAACCAGCCTGACTGACCTGTGGGCAACATCTAGTTTTGGACTCTGGTCCAAATAGGAGCCGTTTGGTTCCTCTGGGTTCCTGAGCAGCAGCTCCTTCAGGATTGAGGTCAATGTTTGGGAAGGAACCAGGATAAACCCTCCATCACTGCTGCTTTCAGCTGTCAAAACCCAAAACGAAAAGTTAACAGGGTCCTCCTTGTCCTCTAGGAGCTGGAATTTAAAAACACATAGTTTTAAAGAAGAATATGATGAAAGTATTAACACCCTTTCACTTTATACCTTACAAAGTAAATCTAAAATGTTTAAATCTCTAATTAGATTCTGACAAACTGGAACATGTTTTTGGATCTTGGCAGCTTTCAGAGCCTGGGGCTGCTGAGTGTGTCTCTGGCAGCTGTGTCCGCCTGGTTCTGAGTGTTCTGTCATTCTTCTCTGTGGAGCTTCTTAAGTTCAGGTCCCTTAATTAGCAGAAAGCTTTATTTAGCACCATTTCTGTGGTGATCAATTAGAGGCCCAGCTCACAGAGACCGATGGTTCCTCCGTTTTGCTTTTTTTCCTTCTCTTCCTGTATGGATGTTTAAGATTATTCTCATATTTGAAGATGACTTGTCTGGTAGATGGAGAACTCTGGAGTCTGTTTTAGAATCTGTGTTTTCCTGCTGTCAGCTTACTCTGCAGTAGAGACGGCATCCTCCTGATTGATTTGGGAATGTCTGACCTTCTTGGCATGTTTCTGCTTCAACACACCTTAATTACTTAATTAGATCGCTGCAAAACTTCCCAGCATGACAATGCGTTAATCTGACCTTTTAAGGTGTGTGGGATCAGGTGCTCCTCTACACATTGCAGTAAACTTAACTAAGACGCTCTTAATGTATATTGCTCTCCAGTGGTTGTGGTCCTTTGGTACCTGCCACCTGTCTGACTGAGGCCCTTCCTCCCTGAATGCTTAGATTGGTCAGGCAGGAAGACCTAACCTACATTTCCAAGTAATGGGACAGTGTTTTCTGGAACCCACACAGCGAAGGGTGTGAATACTTATATAGGAACCTGTAGTTTTTAAATGTGCATTTCTCTGTTGATTTATAACAAATATTTTCTTTTAAATAAAACTACAGGTTTTTTTTTCTTACTTAATTTGTAAAAGAGTTGGATAACATGTTTAATCTTGTTTTGTGATCTTGAACGTCACTCTTTGCCTGAATAACAACAAGCTTTTCTCCTACATGTTTCCTCAGGTCAGGAGGTCTGCTTCCATTTTTTTTTTCCTTAGAGGTTAGAGAGCCAGCATCACTCCAGGATGCCAAGCCACAGACACAGCCACCCTCTGTACCCGCCCAGTGGGAGCAGGAGGTGAGTGTTGCATTATGTCAGCTGACATCTATAGGCTGATTGATCAATCAATGTGTCATAAGTTGACCGGAAACAGATGAGCTCGATCTGCTTTCATTCTGTTGTTGAAAACAGTTTTTTTATCTGAGAAAATTAGACAATTTAGATTGATTCAATCTCAGATATAGAAAATACTTCTGACTTAAGTTGGTTAGTTAAAAAAAAAAACATTTTTAATTAAGCACACAATTAAGCACCATCATCTAATGACATTTACAGATCCCACAGCCTTTATTGTCATATACAACACTTGTCTCCTTATTTTAGGTTCTAGTCTAACTCTAAACTTTTCATGTTAAGTAAAACCAATATACAGATTTGAAGAACCTCTAATTTCCATAAAACTTTTAAAATTTGAATAAAGATAAAGGTCGACTAAAGAGAGGCTTTACTGTGGATGTGAGGATAGTTCTGGGACAGAGGAACCAAGACACCAACCTGCCACTAAATCTGCTTTCTTTAGCATATTAAATATAAGGGGAGAATTAAAACTCTTTCAGTTAAAGGTGTTTCATCCTGTTAAACACTGAAAATGAGCAACAATACAGATAATACTATGAAGCATGTTTTAAAGATAAGAACAGAAGACAGAAATGGTAAAATGCTTAATTTAGAGCGGCTCATCCCTTCCAATAAAACATTATTCCATGTTTTGTTTTGTTTTTGCTCCAAGTGTTCAGGAAATCTTTTCTATCCTGATGGACCTATAAAAAAAGAATTTTCTTAGACAACTTTTATTCTCATTTTGTAAACACAGTGTATGCAAAATGAAATTTTGTTTTGTACAGCTTTCATGACATTTTATTCCTTAAATTGCAGCAGTGATTAAATGTAAACAATGTGGGAGAAAAAATATGACTTAACAACAATAGCAAACCTGATATGGACTAAAATGATATTTTGCAACTTGTTTTCATATTTCTGCAAACCAGCTGATGTTTTTCCCTTTTTTTAACTTTAAAATTTGATTTGATCAAAATTCCCACTTTATTACTATTTGCACAGTATTCTTTGTTGAACATATTAGAATTAAATTCACATATTTAATGCACTTTATCAGTAAACTCATCCGGCCTTCCTGAAGCAGAGCCTAATAATGAGGTAACTTTATGCAAACCTGCATAAAGTCTATTAATGTTGGTGTGAGCTGATACACTGAGTTAGTTTCCTGCAGTTTACAGGCTGTTGTGTTGCCGTACGGCTCAATGCTGTTTACTTTAAATCCCATGGCATGCAGATTACCCTCAGCACACATCAACACACCACCGTCTGCCCTGACAACACGTCCTGTCATGCTGTATGCAAACTCCTACAGTACATAATGTTTAAACAGTACATCCAAAAAATATTTCAAATGATGTCAGGTGATCAGGACCCACAATTCCCTGCTTCTCTATGGTTTGCTTGTTGACAGTGTAAACATTTAGCCATTTGATTGTTGCTCTTGAGTGTTAAATATGGTTTGTTTTTGGTGAAACATTTACTGTAAAGCCTCTCCGCCGGTAAGAGGCTTCCGGTTCAGCCTCATTGGTTGAATCTGACCTTTTGTGACATTCAGATATTGACTATAGCCCGTCTGCTCTCCTTTGTTGACAGCAAACACCGGCACAGCGAATTCATGTCCAATCCGGCCTTCTCCAACTATCAGGGAGACAAGATGCTTCACTTCTATCGCTGGACTTCCCCACCAGGTGTAATGAAGATACTTTGCATCATCATCATCATCCTGTGTGTGGCCATCTTTGCCTGTGTGGCCTCCACCCTGGCTTGGGACTACGACATGGGCATCATGGGAGGTGGAACCGGCATGATCCCGGGTATAGGCGGAGGGAGCTACGGTTACGGTGGCGGATCCAGTGGCGCCTTCGGTGGCGCCAGCTACAGCGGTGGTTACGGCAACTCCTACGCCGGTTCTGGTCTGGGCGGCTCTGGCTCAGGCTACGGCTATGGTTACGGTGGAACACAAATCGATCCCAAGTCTGGCAAAGGTTTCATCATCGCCATCGCTGCCATTACCTTCATAGCCATGTTGATCATATTTATTCTGGTGATCTCAAGGCAAAACGCCTCGCGTTCCTCAAAGTTCTACTTGGCCTCCATCATCATATGTGCCATTTTAGCCTTTCTGATGCTCATTTCCACCATCGTCTACCTGGTGTCTGTGAACCCAACAGCACAGTCCTCAGGATCTTTGATGTACAACCAGGTGCTCCAGTTATGTGCACAATACCAGACGCAAACCCAGGCCCAGGGCATCTTCATCAACCAGTACCTTTACCATTACTGCGTGGTGGAGCCCCAAGAGGTGAGATACGGCCAATTCTGTTGCTTTTATCTCTGCTTTTTTTATATGAGGGAAACTTGTGTCCAAGTGCTTTACAGTAGCAGCCATTCAAAATGACCCTTCCCAGTCAAACGTGAGCCGAATCTGCTCCAACTTCCAGCCACTTGCCTTCTCCTGGGCTTGCTTGTTTTTGCACTCTGACTTACAGGGTCTGATCAGGAGATGACGCTTCTCTTTAGATCTTGATATCATCAAATCATGATAGAAAGAATATTTTAGTTCAAATATTGATGCTTAAAAATGAATTGTAGGGCACCAGCCAGGGACTCATCTTGGAAATTGGGGACATTTTGAATGGCTACTACTGTATATTTCGGAAAAGAATCAGTGTCATACATTCAGTACCTGCTGCTAACAACAATACTAGTTTCATAAATACTTATACAAATAATAATGAACAAAGGTTCAATGATTCTGTGTAATAATTACATGAAATCTAAGGTCAAAGGACTTCCTGCCTTCCTGCATAAAAGACTTTCTTGTCAGTTTCCAAGCATTTGATATTTATGAAACCTGGTAGTTCATTCAAATCATAGATTTCTTTTAAACTAAAATAATTCCTGTTAAATCGCTAGTAGTTACAAGTTGTAAGTGTGGTTTCTGCGTTGTTGTGCAGCCCTTTAGTTTCTTTAGTTGAAAAGTCAGTTAATGGATTCTGTGGTTTGTTTTTAAAGTCAGTTAAAAACATCTAAAAATTTTTTAATGCATTGTTATCCCTCGCAAAGCCCTTCTATTGCTTGTCCTAAATGCACCTCAATGATTAACTTTGACTTTCCTTTGATAATTTACCATGATCCCAGTAGCACAGGTGAGTTTGCTGATCAGTTCAACAGATGACGGCCTTGTTGCCCTCATCCGTTTTATGTTAAGGTCGTCTAACTGCAACTGTTAATGGAAAAGAAAACACAAAAAGTTGCCTTTGACATCTTAGTACTGTAAATTTGTTGTTCCTTGGATGTGGACATCTATTTCAGGTGAACACATCCAAGCTAAATGAAAGGTTCTTTCAATCTGTAAAGATTGTCTTGATCATTTTGCAAAGCATAGTGAGAAATCTGAGCCTTCAATCTGACACTGTTCACCTGCACCGCGGTGGGTTTTACTACGCCTGTCGACAGATGTAATTTCAGCTCCCTAATAGTCTGACCTTTTGTCCTGCAGGCCATAGCGATTGTCTTGGGCTTCCTGGTGGTTGTTGGCCTCATCATCGTACTGGTGTTTGCTGTCAAGACTCGCAAACTGATCCAGCGATGGGGCGAGGACCGGATTCTCTGGGAGGAGGTGAAGGTTCTGAACCCCGGGCTCAGGAACAGTGTGGGGGAGTGGGTGAGTTGTTTCCTTGAAATGTTTTCTGCACACTTAGCTTATTTTTCAGCCTCTTAAAGAAAACGTATAAAAATATTATTATTTGTAATTGCAATTATTGGTTTGGTTCTTTGTGTGTCGACTTTTCTGCATTGATGTCTGTGTGGCTCTAAAACAAAGATGAGGGTTAATGGTCACCGACAGTGCTTCAAAGATAAAAATAATCTGTGCATCATCGTCTGAGCAAAGTTATTGGCAAATAAAAAATCCTTATTAGTCTCAGAAGAGATCTGCCTTTTGACTCGCTGCCTATCAAGAACAATCCAGGAAGGACTAGTAAAACATAGGCTGCACTGGAACTAAGGCCTACCTGATGACTTTAAGTAGTAAAAGCCTGCAGATGTTCTGGTTAGTAATAATAGAAATGTCTGAAAAGCTTAACAACATGGTTTGAGTCGGTGGCGTAGAGATGAAGATAAATCAGGAGGCCCATGCTAAGAAAAGCAAGGAGCTCAAAGAGTCTTAGTGACGCGCTTGGAGCAGCAGAAGCAGCCGATTTACATGCTATGGATGACGAGCGTCAAAGGTGCATCAGTAGGTCCTGCAGCCCGTTTAGAGCAGCCGAAGCAGCTCCTCAAGTGCTTTTGAGCATCTGAGGCACGTGACATGCTTCACAAGCAGCAGAGCCACATCAACCAATCAGAGAAGCTGATCTGGGAGCTGGCAGGGAGACGGATACAGCACTGCTGATGCAGAGCGCTATGATCACTCCTCTGAAACAGTTTATTAACGCCTAAATTAACTTAAAATGTGGAAACCTTTATGTTAGCTTTTATTATTCTGGTGCCTGCAGTTTGTAGCACATACCTGGAAAAACGCTAACATCTACTTTCAGCCGCCACCAACAGTAGGCAAAACCCCCAAAATGTGACCACTGTAGGTACCGGATCTGCTCGGGGTCCCGTCCCTTCTTATGACATCATCATATGGCAACTCCACTCGGACAAACTGTATAGAACCCATTTCTTAAGGATCAAATCTCTTTCGGTTTCTCAGCATATTATTATCTATCTTTGCTATTTTTAAATTTCATTGGCGATCTAAAGTAGCCAAAAATAGAAAACAATAATTGTCATTTGTGAAGGAAAGTGCTGAGTTCTAAGACAGACTGAAATCTTTCATTTAACAAGGTGACACAAACAGTCTTAGTCTATTTTTATTCTTTTTATTAAGATCTCAGGGCAGAGGACGACCAATGGAACATCCTAAAGAATGACTTTCTTAGAGTTTTTAGACAAAAAAAAACAGTTATTCTACTTGTAGAAAACGAACGGTTGTTGTTAACACGGATTTAAAGCTAGTGCTAGCTTAATATGGCTAACTGACTAAGCTAGTGCTAGCTTAATATGGCTAACTGACTAAAGAGGCTAACCTGTTAGCTACTGAACAGCTAGCCACAGGGCTACCCAGCTCTCCCCCTCTATACCAATGTCTTGCAGTTATTTTGTTCTCCAAAAACAGATTTTTTTTCGGTTTTGTTATCGATCAGGTAAAACTTCATTGGTTATTAGACACGTTAACGGATGCTACATGATGTTATTATCATTGTCTGGGCAACCACCATGTTCTACATCAGGTGGCAACGTTCAGCCATCATCTGGACACACTTTACTGGACGTCTGACCTTAATGTGGACAAGCATCAGAAATGAAGCAGCAGATTCTTCTTTGCTGTTCAAAGCGCATGCGGTCTGAACGCAGCATTAGATTAGATAACATCTCAGAAAGTTCGAGATTTAAATCACACCTTACAGCTCTCTAGAGGACTCATAATGAGTCATGATTGGTGTTACGTTAATTCATTTCACTGAATTCATGTATGTTTCATTACAGAACAACCTGTTCATAGATATAACGATACATCAGTTTCCGGCTCCAGGCCAATAAAACGATTAAGAATTTTCACCCAGAAAAGAAAGTTTGAAAAAGTGAATTGTTCTGGCAGAAGCTACGCACATCAATCCAAGCTGTTTTTGAACGTGAGTGATGAGCTGTGAGATAAGACTGGATGGTTTCATTTGCAGTTTCTGGGTGTGGCCTTTTAGGACACTCTTTGTTTCAGGATGTTGCCCTGAAACTCGGCAGAGTTAGAATCAGCTTTAATGCAAAGTGTGAGTCCAACAAAGAGGAATTGTGAAAATTAAAGAGTCACTACTACAGAACAGGTTTCAGATTGAGCAAAAAACAGATTAATTTTAAGTCTGTCAAGTCCACCGGCAGAACATTTGATGGTGAAAGAGAGTGAAAGACAACACTTTTAGGTTTCCTGTTGACAGTAGAAGCGGCATCCGTGGCATTCAGATACGCAGGAAAGGGTGGAAGAGCCGGTTTGACCTGTTGAATGGCTCGTTTACCCATAGATAACAATAACAAGTAATCTTGGAATAAACAAGAACGCATAAAGAGAAGGAAGATCTTTTATAAAGCAGACTTCTCCCGGAATGTCAGAAAAGTATAACTTTAGTTCCTCCCAAAATGATCACAAACACAAGAGGAATACTTGATGAAATTCATTTCATGAGTTTAATGTTCTGATTAAAATGGGCAGTAAGTCATTTTTCTCGCCTCAGGTGACGAATGTGTCGGGTCATCCGGAGGTGTTGGATAATGACCCGAATGACAGAGTCGGGGGTTCAAGAGATTATCTGGACAAACTTGAGTACAACAAGCCGCTCTACCTACCAGGGTAAGCCGGTATCCATGACCACTTCCTTCCAGGGAAAACACAGCTTTTTACTCTCTCTGCCATACAACGGAGTATTAGGGCCAGGCTAGAGATTTTATTTAATTTTTTTTAATACGCTGAATAAAGTCATAACATTATGAGAATAATGTAACATTATAAAGTCATAATAGTATGAGAATAAAGTCGCAACATTATCAGAATAATATCGTAACTTTATAAAGTCATAATATAATGAGAATAAAGTCATAATAGTATGAAAATAAGGTTGCAATATTATCAGCATAAAGTCGTAAAATTATGAGAATAAAGTCATAATAGAAGGAGAATAAAGTTGTAATATTACAAGAATAATACTATGACATTATAAAGTCGTAAATTTACGAGATTAAAGTAATTAAATTAAGAGAATAAAGTTGAAAAACTAAAAGAACACATAGGCTTTTAGCAGATCGCTACTAGATTACTTTTTCTTCTGGATCCATTTGGTTCTTTCTTCCATACAGATATAGTCGTTTTGCACAATCATTTCAAAGTTCGATTACTGATAATAATTTGATGCTGTTGCGCTAAATTACGTAATATTTCCTTTGTTGTGAAACCGATACCAAAGTATAAGTTCACAAGATGCTCAGCATTCCTTATTTTAGAGAAGACGTGCTTAGAGTTGTCATAAAATACAACTTTATTCCCTAAAATTAGGACATTATTTTCATAATGTTCAGGCACTTTGCAACAAGGCGAGCAAACCAAGCAATAGCCTAGGGCCCCGAGCTGCCTGGGGGCCCCTAGACAATGGCTTACCTTGTTATTATCTGCATCTATTGACTTAACAGCATGAGAGCCAATGTCCCTCAAAGCTGTGTGCTTGCGCAATTGCTCACTGCTCACATGTTCTCAGCACACAATAAAATCTATGTAGCGAATAAAATAAAATCCTAAATGAACTGTAAATTAAT
>NW_015150893.1:590384-593286 GCF_000732505.1 Cyprinodon variegatus
TACTCAAGTACGGAAAGTGAGTACTTTTGCCATCTCTGATAGAACGTCGGTGTCCTTTATAAAAAGTTCAGCATTGTCCTTATTCAGCGCATCAAAGATCGCTGCAGGTGCATATAAAAATAATCCCACAGGAAAGAGATTATATGGCGGCACTAATTTAGCAGAATAGGCTTCCAGAACAATCAAACTCACAGGTGTGCAACAGCCGTGCTGTCAAACAAGCACCTTAATATGCACCCGTTTACGGGGCAGCACTATTCGCCATGAAAATTTTTTTTTCTTTTTTTTATTCAATCAATCAATTTCTTTATTGTTAACTACAATTTGCATTGTAATTGAGATGTCAGTTTCAATTTAGCTAAATTGATTTACATAATGAAGCAAAATCATAATCAGGAGTCAATCAGCACATTCTCAGATAAGGAGGCTGCAGCACTTAGATGAGCCAAAGCAGAGCTCACAGTTTTTGGATATTTGTGCTTTTTAACATTTACAGCATCCTGTGCTGATTGTGATGTGAAAAAAGATTGAATTAAAAAATAACATTCTACTGACATTTCATAAGATTTTTATTTATTTATGTATATTAATCATTACGTGAATATAATGTTATAGTACACTAAAAAATAGCATAGTTAAAGATTTAAAAGAATTTATATACTGTATTGAAAGCTTCAGCACACATTTCTTTTTTTTTTCTTTTTTTATTTGCACTTCTTATTGAAAATATTTTTCCCATACAAGTATACATACCGATTTTACAGTTTTGTTTTTTATTTCTTTCCAAACACAACATCCAACAGAATCTGTGCATATATTCTATACATGTATTGAACTGTAAGCAAACTATTTACAGTCTGTAACTCTATAAGGGTACCCAAACCCACACTATTATCAAACAAAGTCTGATCTCCATGGTGAAATAAAACCTCGCCAATTTTCCCGATAATTTTAAAATTTTCCAGATTCAAATCTGATGGACAAAGTCAGCCTTTCCATAATATAAATATTAGGTATTATTTCAACCCAATCTTCCCTTTTAGGAGCGTCTGCCTTCAGCCATTTCCTAGTAATGGCTTTTTTTCAGCACACATTTCTGTGTGCAAAATGTGAATCTTTTAAAGTGAACAAAAAGTTATGCCTCAAAGGTGTAACGTCTCATTTGCTTAAGAACAGGAAGAGCAGGATCCCTGCTCTGGCCAGAGGAGGACTCTTACACACACGTCTCTTGAACAACAAGTTGTTTTGTTTACTTCATTTAAGTCGAGAAAATCACCTAAATTAAAAGTAAACTAATGAACATTGCTGCTGTAATCTCTTAATAACCCATGCAACACGCTATGATCACAGGTGTGTGGGTGTGGGAGCGGGTGTGTGGGGGTGTGTATTCTCAGACACAGGAAAAATTAGAGGGAACATTGGTGAGCGGTCATTTGAATTAAGTGATTGTTATGGCGGAAAAGTACAAATACACCATTATCAGAATAATCTTAAGAGGGCATGACCCTTCAAGTGAATTTTGCTTGGGGCCCCCAAATTCCTTTAACCGGCCCTGATAATGTTATGACTTTATTCTCATTATTTTAGTACTTTCTTCACATATTAAAAAATGTCTAGCCTGGCCCTAATACCCTGTCGTACTGCCAGATATGTCCTCTGCAGGGAAAAACCACCACTGAGTTTGTTGCGGCGTCACAGAGAAAAACGTATGCGGCATGGCTTCTTGTACGACATAAAAACCATCCCTTCTTTTTACAGAGACTCCGACATAAGCAGCTACGTGGGAGGCCCCAAGCCCAAGATGGAGTATGATGCTGGCTTTGAGTCTGGGGATGATTTGGAGGAAGAGGATTTCAGTGTGTGAGTAAACCTGTTGGCTTCCCTCTGTCTGATGTCTTAAACGGATCCTCCTCTTCCCTGGAGGCCACAGCAATAAATGAATGTTGGTTGGACCCAGCTGAGCCATTCCGGGTCACATCATCAGAGACAGTTTAACACTTTTTTCGGGTTCATGAATAGGCTTTTTCTTAAGAAGAACTGAAATACAGACTTATCGATACTATTCCTGCAGGAAGGAGAGACAGTTGAACCCCAGACTCAAACATACTGTCTCCCACTGGACCTCCTCTGCAGAGCATTTTATTAACAGAACATGACGCATGGTTACAAACAGAGTATTGTTCTGACAGAACAATTAATCACTTCATGAAGACAGAATGCTCCATCAGAATGACAAGGCAGGATTTTCTCCTGACTGAATCATGAGACAGGAGTGGAGCATCCCCTTGCACAAATGTTTCATAAGCACACATTAATTTTATAATCATGATTGAATAAACCCAACAATTTTAGACCGAAATAAAATCAAATTCGTGTAATTTCTACAAACATTTGAAGCTTATTGAATCTATCGGGGAAGTGAGCTGGTTCAGTGAATCAGCTTTTCCTTAATTTACTGAGCGCCTTGTCACACCATGTCGATTTATCCAGCCTATGCCTGACGTCCCAGAATCTCCTAAAACGCTGGCATGCGCTGAACTTTCTATGTATTTTTTTCAATTCATAACGAGTTCAGAACTTATGTCCAACGCTAACTTATGCATAACGCACGGCAGCATAAAGCATCAGTTAAAGCTGCTCCCCCGCTTGCCAGCATAAAAAGATTTCTTTGATCGTGGTATTAACCTAGCTGCTGTCTACTGCCCTCCCCCCCCCCAAAAAAAAGAATAAATAAATAAAAAGGAAAAACGAAAAAGAAAGAAGGTTTTTGGTGGCAGCAGATTGAGCGTCATGTCTTGGAAGCGTGTTGGTGGGCTTGAACGCAGGGAGGATCCATCACTCACCTTCTGGCTCACCCTATGATGGGGATGAAGTCTGGAGGAGAACTGACGGTTTCCTCCTG
>NW_015150893.1:593665-598490 GCF_000732505.1 Cyprinodon variegatus
TCTGACAAAACGCTAGCATACCTTTCGTATCAGATTGTTTTATACGTCAGGCCTACGCTGGTCTAAATCGTTAAGGTGTGACAAGAGCATAAGAAATTTCTCACTGTGTAATGAGGTAATCACAATTTTGTGAGTGTTATCAAAACTTCAACTGATCCCACATTCTGGAAGAAGCTAAAACTTGTGAGATCTTTGGAATATGATGGGAGTTATATAACCTTATGTTCTCTCTGATGTGTATTTTAACACCGGTTTATTATCATTTTTGTGCCTTTATTCTGCTCACTGCCCCCTACTCTGTGGAAACCTTTACTTTAGAGGAACTCTTAAACATGTCAGTCCTCTCCAGGCATTATTTATCTCTCTTTTCTTTTTTTTTATTTGCACCAACATCACTGATATCTTGGGTGATGGCCCAGCAGCCCTCTGTGGGACTTCCAGGTAGCAGGCTGAGATAAAAGGGCAGCTGTTCTCCTGCAGCTTCAGTTACCAGGACTCTGTATACTGTGGCCTTTAATCCACCTAGCTAATGACTTCGCTTTGGCTGCAAAAAACAGAGAATTGGCTACTTCTGAACTTCGAAAACAAGAACGTCAGAAAATCTATTACCATCTTTTTCACCAAAACCTAAAAACTAGGCTAAAAACTTTCTTGTAAACTAGCTGTAAGGACATCCTGTTGCTTGGCTTAAGTAAATCAGTCCAACAGTCTGCAATTGACAGATTATTTCTTTAGAAATCATGTAAAACTCTTCAAAGCTGACTTTTCTGTGATTTACAGTCTGTTTCCAGCCATTATGGATGAACACGAGCGTCTAAGCTACAAAAAGGAGTTTGACCGGGACCATGTTGAGTACAAGGGCCTCCAAGCTGAGCTGGAAGGCATAAACCAGGATCTGGCCGACCTGCAAGGAGACCTGGACAGACACCCCGAGGGGAGCCCCAAGTACCTGGTGAGAGGGGACCCTTTTTATGCCAACTTGGTCTTCTTGTGATTATTAAACAATATAGTCATAAAAACTGTAAATCCAGACTTTTTCAAAAGATTAGTCTTGTTGAAAAATGTGTTTGTTTTTATAAATTAAATCTGTAAAACAGGTTAATTACAGAAATTCTGAAGTTTTCAATACTTGATTTCTCTAAATTCTGTTGATATTTTGTTTACTGCTAGTAAATACATTTCAGATTAGAGGTTCACATCTAAAGCAAAAGTCTGCAGCTTTTGCCGTTCAAAACACCTTGTCTGCCCTAAACTCAATTCAAATAAACTTATTCACTGAGGTGCATGAACTTGTTTTTAAAACGACGGCATATAATCTTCAGAAAAGAGGATTGGGGCCACTTGAAGAAAAAAAAAAGAAGTTAACAATTGTTTTTATTTCATATTAATTTAATATGGGGAAAAAAGTTAGAATTCTGACTTTAATGTCCTGGAATAATTAAAAATTTAATGTAAGAATTTTGACTTTAAGCTTATGGATAATTAGGAGAAGCCAATTAACTTAACAGTCATGTTTTTGGACTGTGGGAGGAAGCCGGAGTACCCGGAGAGAACCCATATAAACATGGGTACTCTCCCATGCAGAAAGACCCAGGCCGGGAATCTAACCTGGAACCTTCTTGCTGCAAGGCAACAGTGCTCCCCACTACTTCACTGTGCAGCTTATATTAAACTCAAATACCATAAAAAATCCTTTAACTTTTTACATTTCCTCTTCCGTATATATTTGATAAATTTCAGCCTTAAATTGTTTTTAAAAATTCTGTAAAATTATTCCAGGAAACCAACTAAAAATAAACAAAAACTGCTTTTGGACTATTACTTTTCTTTAGTTGGTTATTTATTATTCTGAGCAACATTTACTTAGAGCCTTTGTTCTGCTAGTTGTCACTTCAATAACCACTATTTTAAGGTAAAATCACTTTTCAAATAGAGCCTTGACCAACAGAGGCAGCCGTAACACTGGCAGAGTGGGGTTCATGGGGTGACCAGGCAGGGACCAATAGGCCCTGCAGGGTGGCCAAAAACTAATAGGCACCCAAACCAGTTCAAGACCAATCTACACTTATCATACCTGAGTTTTTATTTACATTCAGAATCACTGCTTAACCCATTTAATATTAATATTCTGTAGGATGACAAAGGAGTTAGTTAGAAAGTTAATTTAGACACCATAAATTGAAGAATATGTATCTAGATTTATTAGCAAGGGCTTCACAAAAAATGGGAAGACAAAATTAGTTCTAAAAAGATCATAATTTTCTATTTGTCATATTTCAATGTTTGCATATTTTCATGAGTAATTACTGTACTTTTCTCAATTAATGATAAAAATACTGACGATTACCGGTAATATGCTGAATTGGTAGGGACATTCCCCTTGATGGTATCACTGCTGCCATCTTCTGGTCTGGAAGGGAACCGCTTGTTCTGGAAGGGGACTTACCTGCATGCATATGAAAACAACCAATCACCTCCTAGGGATGGCTAATCATTGGGCACCTCTAAGCTACATTACCAACCATAAAACCACAAATATCAGAGCACAATCTAAATGCATCATGGCATATAAAATATTTAATAAAAATAACATAGTTTGGCTTGAGACACACCATAAGAGTTAATTAAACATACTGGTATGTTTGCTCCAAAGAGCCCCTTGTTGTTCAGGAACTGGGAGCTGCAGACTCCTGCATCAGACCAATACATAAACATTTTAAAGAATGAAATCTGGATTTAATAAAAATTAATTTAAAGCTTCATGTTTTCAAAAGATGCTTTGAATGTGATGAACAAACCTCACCAGATCTGGACCTCGCTGTTTTCTGTTTTACACTCATGACTTTCTATGATGTCGGTGATTCCATATGCTGATAATGGAGGTTAATGCAAAGACTGATGTGTTTTTTGAACATATTTCTGCTAATAATTTCAAAACTGCATTAATAACAAGAAGGCACAGTAGTACTGAAACTGTTGGCTGCTTTGTTTTAGCACAAAGTTGAGTCAGCCTTATATAATATGTTTCTACATTGTGGGACTGATGACGACTCTGTCTAATTTCAGGATGCCCTGAATGAATACACACAACTTAAAAACTTCAAGAAGGTAAGACAAACCCTGATTATATATAAAGCAGAAATCTCCTCTGAATCTGTAAATAACTTTGTTAAATACTACAGTTTGCTTAATTTCTACAATTTTGCGTCTTTAACTGGTCTCCTTCACTCCACCCAGTCCATCTTTCCAAATCTGTTCATTCAGTGGAAGAAAATAAGAGCCTAGAAAAGTCAGTTTGAAAATCATTTAAAAAATAATACCAACAGTGAGGTTGCAAATAGACGAAAACTCCTTTAAAGAGTATTGAATAAGAGTAGAAGTAGCTATTTGAAGCTATGTTTCAGTTTATAACTTGGTTTTGTCTCAAACATGCCGATCGACATTCAATTAATATTTAAACTGTGTTCTTCTCTTTTCAGTCCCCAGATTACCAGGTGAAGAAGAGGAGGTGTAAATATCTGAAATCCAAACTGTCGCACATCAAGACCAAGATCAGTGAATACGACCGCCGCCCTTAAACCTTCTACGGATTTGTTTTTATTTTATTAATACTTGTATAAAGGATTCCTTATCCAGGTCAGACGCTGTTGGTCCCGACCAGGGGGGCTAAACGGTGGATAGTTTTGTATTTTTGCATGAAGACTTTGTTTCTAAATGAAATTGCTGTGTATACATTTTTTTTGTATTTAGCTTTTAATCTGAATTAACACATTGAAATATTTTATTGATTGTAATTAAATCTTCCTCCTTGTATCCTATGTTAAAAGCAGGCCTCACTGTTTGCTGTATGACGCAAACCTTTGGGGCTTGAGCCTGTTTGTTTTCATTCAGTATCGTGTCGTCTTTAGTTTTGAAGACGAGACGGATTCTTTTGATTTTTCTTTTTTTACAGTATTTTCTTTAGATGGTGAAGCAGAAACCTTTTGAAACAACAAGGACTTAAGTGAAACATGGTTAATAATGAGTTATCTCTGTGCTATCCAATGTTTTTCCTCCTGTAATAAATGTAATTAAACACCAAGACCTACCAGAGAATCTTTACTTCACCATTTGAACATTTCTTCGTGCAAGTTTGAGCTGCTGAGTTTATCCCAGTGTGGTTTCACCTGGTATAATGGCCTCCTCCAATTAAAATCTTCTCAGTGCAGCTCAAATCCTTTTTTTTTATTTATTAAACAGTTAATTAACAACCAAATTAATACTTTAAAGATGTATAAAATGTAAAATTGCGACAGGCTGTAACTCATTCAACCTGTGGGTCATATTAGGTTTATACTTAAAGAAACAACATTTGTGAATGTTTAGCTTGAATGATCAAGTTATTTTATAGGATTATTTATAAATAAGATTGATTCCCTCCGATTTCCTCCTCAATTTCAAATATGATTAACGTATCCCTGTTTTTAAGCAGATGCAATTAAACTTTGGCTTAAGAAACCTTCTTAAACTTCTCTAAATCTTCCTCATTTAGGGAGGTGCTAGGGTCAATTCTCTTCACTATACAGTATATATGCCACCAGTTGGTAGAATTATTAGACAGCATGGGATTAATTTCCACTGTTATGCTGATGATACTCGGCTATATCTGTCTATAAATCCAGATGAAGCTAACCCATTACATAGATTACAGGCATGTCTGTAGACTAAAAAATCTGGATGACTCTTTCTGCTCCTGAATTCAGACAAAACAGAAGTTATAGTCTTTGGACCAGAGTCTTTGTAAAAGAAGCTGATTAGTCAGTCACTTTATTTGGATGGGATTAAA
>NW_015150893.1:600080-607415 GCF_000732505.1 Cyprinodon variegatus
ATGATGATAAATAACATAGTTATGTATAATATATTACATTTCTGACTGTATATCCCTGTAATTATTACACACTGTAGCTTTAACAGAAGAAAACCTTCAGTAGAACCAGGCTCAGTGTGAGCGGCCCTCTGCTGAGACTGACTGGGGTTCAAGGAGACAGAAGCAGACAAACAGAAAGAAGCAGAGAAATGAGAGATAATAGGATGCGTTATTTTTAGATGAAGAAGAAGAGGAAAGCCCTCAGAGATAAATTTTTGTCAAAGAATAGCAAAACTGCACTATCCTCATCAAATTCAGTCAGCAACCAGGAAAGAACAGCAGCATCAAACATCATTAAGATAATTCCAGGGCCAGCATAGTACTCGTGTCCAGGACATTTCATCCACCTTTCTCCTGTTCCTCTCTCCAACCAACAAGAAAAAATCCTCCTGGAAAATACAAATTTGGAGAGTTTCCGAGAGATCAACCTGACCCGGATGCAAGGGAAGCAAATCAAGAGAAGGATGTTCCTTAGGCAGTAGGGAAAGGCTTTGAGAGAAAGGAGCCTCTGCAGCCATTGTGGAAACTGTTCATGAAGCCGAATATTGTCCCGATCCACCTGAGGCTGCAGCTGGGTCAGTAAAAACAACAAAAGGTGTTTGCTGCTCATGTGAGACACACTGTCCTACATGAACTAAACAGAGTTGATGCTGAAAACTTCTTTAAATCTAGTTTTGTTGTTTTGTTGTGTTCTGAGAAAGTGTATTTTTCTGATTCACTTCCTAAAAAATATAAAAAAATAAACTGTTAACAAAAAAGTTAGTTTTCCTTTTAATATTAATATTTCACATTTAAATAATAGCAATAATAAACCTGTATTATTTAAAAGAAAAGTGTTTGATGGTTTGTTTGTAATTAAAGAAAAGTGTAATACTGTTGGCTGGTGATCATTTTCTGTATTGTGTAACAAAAACATGTTATAAAAAAGTATTAAATTGAGTTACATTTATAAATAATCGGTTGTTTCATCATCCAAAACAGCGTTTGTGTTTAAAATTCGAATAATTTTCTTTATATCTGTCCTTTAGTAGGGAGTGTCATTTTTGACCTGTAGGACAAGAGCAATTAACAGAATGTTAAGATTAAACAAGGGTTAAGTTCAGAATAGAATTTAAAATCCTCCTTCTCACATATAAAGCCTTAAATGGCCAAGCTCCATCTGATATCAGAGATCTGATTGTTCCTTATGTTCCTAACAGAGCACTTCGCTCTCAATCTGCAGGTTTACTAGTGGTTCCTAGAATTTCTAAAAGTAGAATGGGAGGCAGATCTTTTAGTTCTCAGGCTCCTCTCCTGTGGAACCAACTACCAGTTTTAGTCCGTGAGGCAGACACCCTGTCTACTTTTAAGGCTAGGCTTAAAACTTTCCTTTTTGATAAAGCTTCTAGTTAGAGTGGCTCAGGTTATCCTGATCTATCTCTATAGTTCTGCTGCTATAGGCTTAGACTGCTGGAGGACATAGGGACCCCTTTCCTCACTATCATACATTTACTTTACAGTATAGTACTTTATAATTTTTAATTTCCTGCTTTTGATTCAGATTTTTATAGATTTTATATTTCAATCTATAAATACTCGCCATGTTCAAATCCTGCATGTAGCCAATTGACACACTGCAGGACAACAGAGGATATTTCCATCCTATTCTTATTACCGTATATGTGTGCATCTTGTAAGCTTTCACCTCACTCTACTCAGCTGCACATTTATATCATACATGCATGCTCTGTTGAGGTTGAGTCCATCTATCTTAGTACCACTGAAGCTATCACCTTATTGTTTTCCAATAATTAGTAAAACATAGTTTTTAAAGAAAAATAATTAAATAGATGCAAAGGACCTATCAGTAACCATGTCTGTTCCAGCGCATCATCATTAGAATTTCTTTTTGGTATTATTTCTTCAGTACAGGGGCCATAACAGGGGCCACGACATGATCTACAGGGGCACCGGCCCCCGTTGGCCCCCATCTCTCTGAAATTAATGAGCTTCGAATTAATGAGTTCCATATCCTTAACTGCAAGTTTCGTTTCCAAAAAGCCTCCATTTAAATCATTTTTAACTGAACTGATATAACATGCAGAAAACATGCAGACTGCTCAAGTCTGGAACATTACAATTCTATAAATCTGAGTTAAATTATTACCTTATCTATGTTATTGGACTTTGTGTGTTATATTCCTCTGTTATATGTACATTGTTTTTATTTCCCATTGCCCCTGGAATTATTTCCGATCTTCTTCCATTTTTTTTGTTTGTTTTGCTTTTCTTCACATTATATAGTTTCCTATTTAGACTTCCGAGTAGAAATGAAAAGCAGCAGTAATCCTTGTGTCCAGGTCTAACGATGCTCCTTCCTCTATAACGTAAGCATCATAAAACCATCATTTGTTCTGTAAGTTCTTATTTTCTTAACTCTTCTGATCAGTTTACTCCCAGTGTAGCAGCAGCAGATACGGACCAGAACTGCAGCCGCACATGTTTCCTTCCGGAAACATTTCTATGGTGCACTAGCATCCTCCGGTGTTCGGCTTCCTGAGAACCTCTACTTCAAAGCGACCAGACCGAATCTACCTGGTATGTAAAATTAGTGCGAGACCAGGAGCCTGAGTTAATTCCCGCTTTTGCTAGAGGCGCCCGTGGATTATTTAAAGTCGCTCAATAAGAGATTTGATTGTAGGAAAGAAGAGCAGCAGCTCAGCCAGTCCGTCTGTTTTTCTGTTGTGGCGGTGATAACTGATGCTGACCTGATTCTGCTGCTTGTTTCAGTGAGGATGAGGAGGATGATGAGGATGATGAGGCAGATTGCTGCAGAGGAGGAGGTTTAAAAAAAGGACCTCAGACACAACAAACTCTGTTTTCTATTAATAAGGTTTTATTAGCAGTGTTACTTCCACTAATTCAGCTTATTGAAAAATAAAAACCCACTTGATTCTTGATTCCAGTGGAAGTATAAGTTCTACTCTTTAGAAACACTTTTGTAGAAGTTAGAGGATCAGCATAAGTACCAGTTTTACAACTAAAAGTAAAAATAATGCAGGAAAAAGTAACGATAAAAGCTTTAAACCTCATACTGGTCACTGCTCTACCCTATTAAAAGGACATTTTTCTATAATTCTGAATGATAACTTCCTTAGACTTAATTTTCTTAGTTTTATAACTAATGGTAACAGTGTCACATTTAACTTTGCATCACCTTGAAAAACTATTTATTTTTCGTATTTGGTGTTGAGCAACAAGTTGGGGCAGCACCGAGTCCAACCACAAAGAAATTAATTGCCTGGATGAAACTAATTATTTTGATGGATTTTATTTATAATGAAAATGATCTTAAATAAAACCAAACTAATTAGTCTATTTTTAAAATGTAAGGAGTAGAAGTAAAAAGTAGTCTAGAAAATAATTACTCCAGTACAATAATAGTAATACATACCAAAAATGTTTTACTTAAGTAAGTTAACAAAGTATTTGTACTTTGAATAAAAGGGATTACATTTGTAATGTTAGAATTAACTGAATTAACTCATACAATTATTTGAAAACTGGGGCTGAAATCGAGAGAAAAACAACAGAACCGCTGGAAATCGGGAGAAATGTCCAACATGTCTGAAGTATTTTCAGCAAAATCTAAGTTAGACAGAATATAGTGATGCATATAAACAGATGCGGCCCGTCAGGTGTATCGTATCTGGAGACAAAGGGAAAAGTCTTGCATCAGCAGCAGAATTATGACGAGTTAAGACTTCTGACAGGGCTGTTAGACAAAGAGTACTTCACATTATACTCCACACTGTAAGGAATAGTGCTCACAGAAGGACCTCATTGGATGATTGTAGAGACGAAATGTAAGGAGTAGAAGTAAAAACTTGTAGAAAGTAATTACTCCAGGAAAGTATAGATAGCAAAAATGTTTTACTTAGAAAGGTAACAAAGTATTTGTACTTTGTTACTTGAAAACTCTGGTAGATGGTAAATTATTATTTTATTGATCAGTAAATCACAAAAACACTGAAATATTAACTTCACAAATACAATAAAAACATCTGATGAAAGCTGCCCATGAAATTTAATTAGTGTGTAACTGGTGTTTCTAACTAATAGATTTAGAGAACTGCTGTCAGATTATTGCTCCTTAAAAGGATAAAGGTGATCTTTGGTTAATAGATCTCAGATAATAGAAAAAAGCTGCCAGCTGATTTATCAGCTAAATAACCTTTGGTTGTCTTCCTCTACAGCCCCCACCCCCACCTGCTGCTGCTTCCAATCTGGATCTCCCTCTCCCTCCCACGCCTGCCACTGAGCTTTACACATAAAACGTTTTATCGACATTGGAGCCTGCTGGCTGTCTGATCAGCTCTCTAACCTGCACAGCCTCCATGTTCCAGTGTCCTAACGTCTGTTTTATTAAGAGCTTTTTTTTTTAAACTACAGAGTGAATCATTTTATCTTTGCAGGGTCTTCTAGGCTGGTCTTAGACCAGTTTGCATCGGGCAGTTCTATCAAAATCATTTGGAGTTGATTTGTTTGACTGGCGGCAACAATGGATGAGGAGCCGGAGCGAGCAAAGCGCTGGGAGGGAGGCTATGAAAGGACATGGTAAGACACGTAGACCACAGCGGTTCTCAGCCTGGAGAACATGCTCGTATTTAACGCAATATGGGAAATATTTCTGGATCTGTTTAGGGAGGTCCTGAAGGAGGATGAATCCGGCTCCCTTAAAGCGACGGTGGAGGAGATCCTGTACCAGTCCAAGAGGAAGAGGTGATTAAGAACAGATTGAACCAGATTGTCAGAAAAGTGTAAATCCCACATCAATGAGGGTTACATTTCCTCACTTATCCCTACGTTTTGATGTATAATTTGTCTAGAAACAGTGAAAAATGAGCGAGTGAGAAGAAAATGTTTGGCATGAGAAAAACGGTCATTGACTTCCATTATAAATCAGAAAAAATGGCAAAACTGTAAAAGTTAGCAAAAAGCTGAGTTAAACAGTAATAGCAGAAGGTTGCGGAAAGGTTTTAAAAATTGAAAGGTTTCAGAAAGGATCTGTTTTTCCCTCCAATTAGAAAAAGAAACATTTTATAAGATTTGGTCCAAATGGACTGAGTACGTGAAACCACTTAGATCCAACTTCATTTGATTGTTCTTCTGCAATATGTCTCGCCCTCTTATATCTTTGTGGTTTTTATTACTCGAGGTGGTGCAATCCCCATTACTGTTTAATTTTTTCCATTTTTTGTTCTCTTTACAATTAAGTTAGAGATATTCTGTTAAAAATACCAGAAAGGCAACATAAAATCACTTGGAATTTCTGCTTATATCTTCAGTTCTAATCTTAAATGGATGAAGCTGTGATTACTGATGTGATGGAAATCTGTCTTTCTAAAAAATAAAAAATAAAAAAAATGTAAAGGTTTCTAGCTTAAAACTATGCGAAAGTATTTAGGGGACAAAATAGCTGAAGTTTTAGCAGAATTTTGGCAGAATCCCATTCGCTGCAGTCATGGTGGAGGGAGCTCTTTTGATTTCCCAGTCTTTCGTTGACTTACGTCATCACGGCTCTCTTTATCCCACAGGGTGACCCAAAGCCATGCGCAAGTGAGGCTGGGGATGGTGAGTGATGTCTGCTTCTCCACCGCATGTCTCACTCCTTCCTGTGAAGCTAAACATGGCTGACCTGTCAGCTCTGTGATGGTTCCTGCAGCTGCTGTAGACCTTTCTAAGCTCGTATTGTCATCACATCAAACCTTACTGTGGGGTCCTCATTACCAGCTTCACATCCTGGAGGAATTCAGCCAATTAAATTGCTTTAATGAAGAAGACCGGAGCTGAGGACCTGAGTGAAGTTGGCCCCCCCACCTCCTTCAGATCAGACAAAATTAGTGTCAAACATTTGTGCAGCAAAAAGTTTAATTTCTGCCGCTATTGTTTTAAAGATATAAAGAAATGTGTCTAGAGGTCATCGAAAGGTCAACCAGCCCCCCCACCTTCTTCATATCAGACGAAATGGGTGTCAATTAACTCGGCTCCGCTTATCCTGAATTAACAGGATAACACCTGTGTAACATTTTAAGGGACACTTCCCGTATTTTATTAGAAACAAAATTTTTTCTTGGCAGTAACCATGTTTGTTCCCAATTGATATCTGAAAATAGATTGTTCCGAGAAAAAAAAGGTTGAGGCAGGTTTGCTAACAGTATTCCTCTGGATTATTTCTCTTATATGTTTCTTTCCAGTTTTAATACTAAGGAATGGATCTGAATTCCTAATAAATAATTCTGGAAATCTGGGATGCTGGACGTGGGCGTTACCTGATTTCAAATTTCAAACCTGCAGGAATAGCATCAAAAATAACGGCAAATTCTTTAGGGGTCTACGGGGGAACTTATATTCGCCAAAAAATTCACCATAATTAAACAGTTGACCTTCTCCATTGAACTACTGTTTTACAAATTGGATATTTCTTTCCACCAAGTTCTGAAGAAATAGGGATTTATGCCTGAAGCAAATATTATATTATGTTATTCCAAATATAACAGTTATGAGTCCCAGGATCAGCCTAACAACCACCTGCAGCTGTAGAAACATGTTATCAGATCCAGAGGAGATGATGTTTGTTTCGTGCTCTAGATGCGCCACCTCTATATAGTGATCGACTGTTCACGCAGTATGGAGGACCAGGACCTGAAGCCCAACCGTCTCACGTCTACACTGAAGGTGAGGCAGAGCGCACTCAGCACGGTTAGTGGACTCAGTGACCGTCTCTAATCAGGATCTCCTCCCTCGTCTTTAGCTGATGGAGGGATTCGTCGACGAGTATTTTGACCAGAACCCCATCAGTCAGGTATGAGCTCCAGCTTAGAGAGCAGAGAACCTGTCAGAGAAGATGTTAGGACTGGATGGTGTGAATGCTGAGCGTCTGGATCTTCTGACATAAACTTTCCTCTCTTGGAGGCTTTAGTTTTAATTAGGGATGCAACTAATCTATTATTCTTCCAGTTATTTTTTCAATGTGTGGATTAATAATCAGATAGCAAAAGGTTCCTTAAAGAAGACTTTTTACGAAATTAAATGGTGAGACAGTGGCAGCTGGTGAAAAATATTTTTGGTGGGGCTGATATAGCCTAGTGTATGTCTCCAACTAATCCGGAATAAGAATTCAAATAAAAAATTGGAAATGAAATACAATTTAACAGTAATGATTTAATTTACTATATAATAACAGTAACAGTGATGATTTTGGTCACTGTGACGGGGTTCTTTGGCCTCCAAGAATCCAGGTTGAGTCCGTTTACC
>NW_015150893.1:609855-611724 GCF_000732505.1 Cyprinodon variegatus
TAATTGTTAAAATATATCTGTCATTTGTGTTTTTAGCTTTCTTCCTGTATGGGAAGATTTTCAAAGTTTGAAACATTAGGTTAAGTTGTCGCAAGCGGGTTTTTCTTGAGTTTCTTGTGAATTTGGTCTTAAATTTTTATTTCAAGTGGCATTAAAAAGTCTTTAAAAAGTCTTGAATTTAACTTGCCTTATGCTGTAGGAACCCTGTTCTAATGTAGCTACTGCCCCCTGGTGGTGGAAGCTCATGCCACCACCAGTCAAACGCCTTCTTTAGGACATTATGTTAAAGGATCCAGATGGAAAGCATTGGAGAGAAGCACAGAAATGTTGTTGCGGTGGCAGCGGTTTGGAGTCATATTTTATAATTAACTCGTCCATTTTCTATAGCAGTGCTGTTAGTTACTGTGTTATTAACAGGCTGTGTTTGGTTCCAGGTCGGCATCATCACCACTAAAAACAAAAGGGCTGAGAAGCTGACCGAGCTGGCAGGTGAGCAGCGGCACGCTTTAACTGTCTGCAGGGCAAGGATTCATGTTGGTTAACCGATCCGCTCCACCATCACATTTCTGCAGAAAAAGACGCCGTTTCTGTGTCTCCACTGCATGTTAAACATAGAAGGTGGTAATATATTTTATAAGATACTCAGCCAAAGCTGATATCGGTCGTAGAAAATATGCTAACAAGCGTCAGATCTGTTCAAAGACCTTTCAGCGCCCTTAGTCGGAGCTTAAACCCAAAGGTCCAGCTTCATTAAAGGGTTGGATCTAAACCGTCAGCAGAGGATCTCATTTCCTGCCTGTTCTCCAGCAGCTTCATGGTTCTAGGAGGGATGAGTTTTAGAACCGTGACCCAACCTTCCTGACCCTCCAGAGGCGATGCTGTCTTCATCAGCCAAGCCCTAAACACTGATGTCATTTAAAGACTTTATGTTGACTGAGGCAGAAATTCTGGCGGCCATTTTAGCTTCTGTTAGCAGCAAACATCAGGTTAAAGTTGGCGGTACCGCCTGCTCTCCACACCTCCTTGCTCTCCTGATGATGGCTCTAATTGACCGCCACAGACCTCAGATGGGTCATTTTGTGATGACTCGGTTTTCTGAACCAAGTCCAATTCCGTCTGAACAGAACCATAAAGGAGAGAAGAAGAACATTCGGACTGATCCGTTTATCAGTAAAACATTGTTAAGATGGAAGCACCGTCTGTCTGGATCAGCTCCTGTCATGGTCTCCTAATGTTCTGCACCAGAGAGCATTTAGTTATTGAGTCCACCATGTGATGTTCTGCTGTGCTCTGGGTTTAAACCTGCTGATGTTCTGCTCCGCTCCTTCAACAGGGAATCCAAAGAAGCACATCGCTGCCCTGAAGAAAGCGGTGGACATGCCGTGTGTCGGAGAGCCGTCTCTCTACAACTCCCTCAGCCTGGCCGTTCAAACGCTCAAGTGGGTTCCTCGGGACAGTGGCTTTAGAACCGCTTCGGGTCTGAAGTGGCGCCTCTCACCTGCTCTGTCTGTCTCCCTGAAGGCACATGCCTGGACACACCAGCCGCGAGATCCTCATCGTCCTCAGCAGCCTGACCACCTGTGACCCGGCTAACATCTACGAGCTCATCAAGGTGAGAACCAAACCTGATAAGTGGATCTGGCGACGCCGTTGGCCCGGAAACGGGTGGTTTCTATGATCTGATGATGATTGGGGGAAATGAAACAAAGCCACGGCTAAATTTGCTCACGAATTTATTTGTATTCTATCGGAACACCTTTGATTAGTGTCAGATAAAAAACGTTAGGGAAGGTTCTAAGAGAGTAAACATTTATTACAACAAAGTCCAGTAGAACCCAACCTGTAGAACCTAACTATTAGAACACAACC
>NW_015150893.1:611922-613215 GCF_000732505.1 Cyprinodon variegatus
ACCCAAACAGTAGAACCAAACCCATCTGGTAGAACCCAGCATGTAGTACCCTGCCAGTAGAACTCAGCCAGTGGAACCCATTCAGTAGACCCCAACCTGTAGAACCCAATTAGTAGAACCCCAGCATGAATTCTGATCTGTTTTAGTAGATCAGAGAAACCTTCTGAAGGTCCAAACAGCAGGAACCAAATGACGCCACCAAGAACTTCCTCATGATTCAGCCTGTTCTGGTGCCGTTCTGTCGTTTATTAAGTCTACTCTGGTTCGGATCCCAACTCTTTCAGAACCTGAAGTCTCTGAAGGTTCGCGTATCGGTGATCGGGCTGTCGGCGGAGGTCCGGGTCTGCACGGTTCTGACCAGAGAGACGGGCGGGTCGTACCACGTCATCCTGGATGAGAGCCACTTCAAAGAGCTGCTCATGCTGCACGTTAAACCCCCCCCAGCCAGCTTCTCGTCAGAATGCTCGCTGATACGGATGGGTCAGTACCCGGATGGGTTTCTCATGTGATGACTCGGTTCTGATGCTAACGGGTCTGTTTCTGCTCAGGGTTTCCTCAGCACACTGTGGCCTTTCTGAGCGACCCAGACGTCAGGCCGTCCTTCAGCATGTCGTAAGTAGAACCGTTCTAGAGATCCAGTACGCCAACAGTTCTTCGGCTCAGCGGCTCCCTCTGGGTCTGTTCCACAGCCACCTGGACGGCGCCGGGGGTCCGGCTCTGTCTCTAGGAGGATACTTCTGCCCGCAGTGCCGTGCCAAGTACACAGAGCTGCCAGTGGAATGTAAAGTGTGCGGTAGGTGTGATCTGCGCTCATGTCTCTGTCGGTGTGAAGCAACAGCTCAGCTCTAACCATTCTCCTTTCAGGTTTGACGCTGGTGTCCGCCCCACACCTGGCCAGATCCTTCCATCACCTCTTTCCCCTTCAACCATTTATAGAGAGTCCAGCCGAGGACCATCAAGACATCAGGTAATGCACGGACACCCGTCCCTGTCCTGTTACTGCCACAAACGTGTCCTGAAGTGTCATTCTTTGCCTTCAGGTTTTGTCAGGCCTGTCAGGCAGTGCTGAGGGATAAAACTGTGAGTAAAACCTGAGAGCTTCAGTTTTTCTGACCCTAAAGCCTCTGTCACACCTTGACAATTTAGACCAGCGTATGCCTGACATACGAAAAATCTGGCAAAAACAGAAAACAAAAAAGTTATCGGTACGTTTTGTATACTTTATGAGCACGCTGATGCACACTGGCACACCTTGACATAAGGCGAGTGCTTCGAGAAAACTTGAGCATGCTC
>NW_015150893.1:614585-616174 GCF_000732505.1 Cyprinodon variegatus
AATGTGACCCCAAACTTTTGAACGGTAGTGTACATTAAGTGTAAATTACTCATGGCGTCTAGCTTATCGAAAACCTAAGTAACTTATACATAACTTTTTTTGGCACGCCATAAATAGCAGCTAGGTTAAGGCGGCATCACTGCCCCCCTGAGGACACTGGCTTGTGCATCATTTCATGGACATTACGCTGCCATGCATTATGCATAAGTTAGGCTGTCATTCGGCTTAAGTTCTGCACTCTTTATAATTACTCTATGTATACGCCCAAACTTGAAAAAATACATAGAAAACTCAGTTTATGTCAGCATTTTAGAAGATTCTGGAACGTCAGGCATAGGCTGAATAAATTGGCAAGGTGTGACAGGACCCTAACGAACATCCGTCCTGTTAAAACGTTCTGTCTCCGTCCTCCAGGTGTTCTCATGTCCATCGTGTCGCAGCGTGTTTTGTGTGGAGTGCGATCTCTTCATCCACGAGTCGCTACACTGCTGTCCCTGCTGCATTCACAGTCGGACCGCCACATGAGGCCCGGTTCTTCTTCCCTTCCTAATGAGACTGTTGGCAGTAGACGGTTGTTGACATTCTGCCTTTGGGTTTAAATCTGGTCTGAAGCACCGAGTGCCGGAGGTGGATTTTAAATCCATCATCTGAAGCCAGATTTTAAGAATCCAGTTTTGCTTAATAAAAGATTTTTTTCTATCGTTTTTTAACTTTGACTGATTCATGATTCTGTTTATTTTGAAGTGATGCTGCAGGATTTATTTACAGAAGTTCCTCCTGCGGTTCTGGCTCAGCTAACAGATTTAGCTTTATAGAACATTTTGATATTATTAAAGAATAACAGCCCAGCATGAATAAACATCAAGGAACCACAGATCCAGCAGAACATGATGCCTGAAGGTTTCTGGTGTCCCGTCGGATCAGTTTAGGGCCTAAACTGGTTTAGGTTTTAACGTTGGATGTGAAAAACTGTCTCTCAGCTCTAATATAGAAATGATCCACTTTAGCTAAAGTCACGTTTTAACATCTTTATTTAAACAAACTGAAGCCAGAAGTTTTCAGAAGCCAGGCGCCCTAAATCAATCTGAAATATGCATCCAGTCTCTCCTGGAGGAGCATGAACTAAAAAGATTAATGGGGCAACTGCTGGATCGATTTCAGCATTTAGTGATTAAAAATTATTGTTTCATGTGTTATATTTTGTAGATATTTCATAAAGTGTGCATTTTCTGTTAGCATGTAAGTTGGGGAAACCAAATATTTAAAGGAATATAAATTTCATACACTGCATTGGCTTACCCAGTATCTCTAGATGCAGATTTTAAACCCCTTGGAGCTCGTATCACAAAGCAGGCGGCTCACTGTAAGACTGCCTTTGGTATCTGAGGGTTGCAGGGTCGAACCCTGTAAAGTCAGCTGTTTGCTAAATCCTTTTCATTCAGTTTGAAGCAACAAAACAGCTTTAGAGTCAAGTTGATTACGTTGAAATAAGTTGTCTTTAAATTAACACAACATAGGTTTCAGTCAAACCAGCAGGGTTGTGTGCAACTAATGTACACTTAAAAAAAACAAAACTTTTTTTTCGGTGT
>NW_015150893.1:617330-619384 GCF_000732505.1 Cyprinodon variegatus
GTATGAAACATCCAAAAGGAGGATAATGCAACAAACTTTTGTTTGAATCCATGATATAGCAGTTATGAATTATTATATAGAGCTAAAAAGCCTTTTTACTTCAGGTTTTAAAGGCAGAACAGAAACACGGAGAGCAAACTGACAAGACATGTTCAGTGTTTTTAGGTTAAGCTAATATGACTAAACAGAATTAGTTAAATTTCTACTTAAAATACGAGAGAGAATGAAGTTTGAAAAAATCTGACTTAAAATCTTTTGTGAATTAAAATTTATGTTTTACTTCCAGGCATAAACTTGTATTCAGTTGTCATCAGGCTTGGTGTGCTTTGTGTTCTATGTGTGATTATCATCGACATCCTTGGATTTTTTTTTTAAAGGAGACAAAAGGTAGTTTTATGATTTGCAATATTCTGACATTTTATTAATACAAAATAACCCTACTCATGCACAATAGAACACCTTGTAGATTCCCAAAAATCTATGTCATTTATTTATTTAAGTGGATAAATTAGGACGTGGTATTAGGGCCATTCAAAGACAAAAAAGAAATGGAATTAAAAATTTTTTATGTAGTTGGAAATTTGCATGTTTATTCTCATAAATATACCACTTTATACTAAAAAATGTAAATTCAATTTCATTTCATCTATGAAACACTGTCATAAAAATAGTAATTTTTTAATTATTGAATTTTTAATCAAGGTATAAAACACATACAAAAATAACCCAATATTTTTTATGAAAATCAGAGGTGTCAAATGTATTAATGTTTATCACTCCAGTAGAAGTAGAAATCCTGCTGTTCAAAAACCCTTAGAAGAAGTTAGAGGATCAACTTTACCCCAGTAAAAGTGTAAAAGTACCATTTCTAAAACGACCTAAAGTATAAAAGTAAAAGTAATACAGGAAAAAAATGTTAAGGACAGAAGCTTTTCTGCACTAACCTATTAAAGGAAAATTTTTTCTAAAATTCTGGATGATAACTTTCTATGCCACAAAGAAATTAATTTAAATACCAACAGGCCATGAGGATAATGAGCTGAAATGAAACAAAACTAATGAGTATTTTTAAAATGTAAGTAGAAAGTAAAAAGTTGTCTAAAAAATAATGACTCCAAGTATAGATAGCCAACATTTCTTCTTAAGTAAGTAGTACAAAGTATTTGTTCTTGACACCTCTGATGAAAATATTATAAATGTGAGGATTTTATTATCTTCCAGCTCAGGATTGTGATACAAAACTTTCTTCAATGTCCTCCAAAGGTGATCCCTAGGCTACATCCACACAAATATTTCTTTATTTTATGGTAGATTTTTTTAAAATAGCCCTACATCCAATTAGGATGTAATTTAGGCATTAAATATCACTAAGAATTTTAGGTCCATTATTTTATGGGGAAATTAAAAAGCCTTTTTAGTTAAAAAAGTTTTTACATAAAATAAATACCACATATGTCCAGCAGGGGGCAGTACATAAATAGGCGGGATTGATGACCGAAGAGTAGATTGCTGTTTCCGGTTCCGCTCTCTCATTTATTGGCGGGAAGTGGCGCTTGTTGTCAGCAACCTTGGGAGGAACCGGAGTCTAAGTAGACCATGACCCGGGTTCTGAACGGAATAGTGGCGGTGTGCCCGAACCTGGGCATCGGGAAGGATGGGAAGCTGCCCTGGCATCCGGTTCGGCTCAGGTCGGTTAGCTTAGCTGCTCTGTTAGCAGCATCAGCGGAATGAGAAGGAAAACGCGCCTCATTAATGTCTGATCTTTACTTTTCAGCAACGAATTCGCTCATTTCCGGAAGATGACCTCCACACCGTCAGTAGCAGGTAACTGGATCCGCAGACCCGGTCCGAGTGGTTCTGCCACAGAGTTGGATCTTCCTCTGGAAAAACCCAGCTGGTGAATAATGATGGAGGCTCTGACTGAAAGTCTGCTTCTGCAGGGCGGCAGAATGTGGTGATCATGGGCAGGAAGACCTGGTTCTCAATCCCGGAGAAGAACAGACCCCTGAAGGACCGGATCAACATAGTTCTCAGCAGGGAGTACAAGTAAGACA
>NW_015150893.1:622023-623610 GCF_000732505.1 Cyprinodon variegatus
ATCCTGGTTTAAAGAGAAGGGAAGATGGGAGAAATATGATCTATTTCTTCTTTAAATTTCATCATTATACTATATTATTATAAACTGGCCTCACAGGTTTCTTAGGAAAGTCCTGCGGTTCCTGGTTTACCAAATAATTCTGCAGTAATTCAACAGCTTAATGTTTATTTCTAATTACTCTGAAATCAAAAATTATGTTTTATGACTTTCAGGCAAGTAGAGAAATCAACCAAAATTAGGATTGAAAGAATCAGATTAATAGATTATTGAAATACTAATTTAATTAACTAATTTAGTAATAGAATAATCCTTACCTGGAGTAAACAGACTCTAAAAAAAATGTTCAGACTTATTTTGTTTTTCATTTGTCCTTACATAAACGCACATCTTAATATTTTTATCTTCACATATAACATTTTTAAATATGGCATCTTAGCAGCTCAAAACAACAATATACACTTTGTTAGTCTACAGTGGAGGTGTAAACAAAAACACGCATACAAGAAAACAAACAATGAAAGGAAACATATATTGATTTAGACAGACAAAGGTGATTATTTAGGGGTTCCTAAAGATCACTCTAAACTCTTTCAAATAAAGTTAAGCTGTATTTTTTTCCATGTGATCTACATTAACTTCTTCAAACTTTCCTGTCATTATTCAGTCATCCACAAAACTGCCAGGACGTCACTGATTAATAATTACAGTATCTAGTTAAAGTAAAACATCTACTGTTAGAACCTCGTATATCAACAAGACCTGCATGAAATCTTCCTCAGATATTAAGCTCAGATTGTGCAGTAAACTTTCACATTTTGTTACTAAAATGAAAAAGTCATCTTATAAAAACAAAGCTAGTGCAGCTTGGTACTCATTAAGATAGAAATGCATCATCTAGATGCCATCTAGCCTTTAGGGTTGAAGTGAAAGAATAACTTGTGTTGCATCTAACTGATCTGGTTCTGCTCTAGGACGCCACCTGCTGGAGCTCACTACCTGGCAGCAGACTTCTCCTCAGCGTTGAAATTAGTCGACACAGAGCTGGCAGAGCGGGCGGACCAGGTCTGGGTCATCGGGGGAAGCTCTCTCTACAAGGTACGGTTCCTGTTCTACCCAGCAGAGGAATATTGGATTAAAGGGAACATTCCTGCCGTTTCATTCAACTGGTTTTATTCTGGATCGCTCAGGAGATGATGGAGAGTCCAGGAACCAGGAGGCTGTTTGTGACCCAAATCCTGCAGCAGTTTGACTGCGACACATTCCTGCCTGAGATCAGTCCAGAAAAATACCGCCTGCTGCCGGAGTGAGTAAAGGCTCATCATGTTGAAGCATAAATGGGAATAATGGGCAGAGTTTAATGGGACCAGTGAGTGGAGCAGGTCCTGGATGGGAGGAGCGCCATAGCAGGAAGGGGGGCGGGATTTACCATACTAATACTAGGCAATACATGTAAACTCTGTTTACATGTATGGTTAATCCAACTATTCCTTATTTGTGCACATTAATTATGTTTATATTAAGTGTGTCTCAGCCCCCCCCTTCAGTGTCCACTATATTGGATCAGTCCATTTGCTGCACATGTTCAGA
>NW_015150893.1:626259-628361 GCF_000732505.1 Cyprinodon variegatus
CACCTTCGTCGTTCATCTTCATCATCATCTTCTACAGGTTTCCAGGAGTCCCAGCAGAGCCTCAGGAGGAGAACGGGATCCAGTACAGATTTGAGGTTTACGAAAGCATTTAAGCTTTGATTGGAGAGCAAACAAGGCGAAGAGATGAGGATCGGGTTCACGGCTGTCTGTGATCCAGTGGAAAACTGTGGAGGCTTTGGATAAACCTCACAAAGAAGAAAACTACAGCAAGGACTAAAATGCATGGCTGGATGCTGATGTTCAGCTTTGGTGCTTTTCTTTACTGGGGTTAAAAGACGCAGTTATAGGGGGACCTTCCTTCAAAATGTTGGCAGGGAGACATTTCTGTGCAGAGAACATGAATTATTGCTTCTTTGAGGTTCTCTATTCCTGAAAAGAGAGTGAAAAGAAATTATTTTGTTTTTAATGTTCCTGTTTACTGTTCAGTTTTGGGGGGGAACCAGCTGCTGTAGGCAGGATCAGTCAATCTCATTAATTACAACTAAAACTGTCTGATTATACTCCAAAAATAGTTTTACTGTGACTGTTTTATACACTTTAATTAAAGTAAATATAAATCCACATCTTGCTTCTTTCTGTTTCTTTACATTCCAGGTAATAAAAGACTTTGAATAAGTAGTTTGGTGGTAAAATCAGCCTGGAAACCTCTGGTCGTCTGCTTCGCCAGGTTTCAGCCTTTACAGATGACTCATCCGGGGTTCTCTGTTCTCTTCAGCTCTGGAAAACAGCTGGATCAGAGGCTGAAACAATCAGATTAATAGTGATTCATCCATTATTGAAATGATCGTCAACCAATTTAGAAATCAATTATTAAATTAATAGAGACTAAAATATGCCTTAAGCTGACAGAGCAACCCACTTAGAGTGACTTATAGCAAGATTGTAAAAGAATAAATGTTGCGTTTAAGTTGAAAATACTTTTTCATCTGTCAGATCCTTAATCCAGAGCTCCTCAATTGGAAAAGTTTTAGTTCCACCTGGTTTAATTCTATAAGAAACGTCTTTGAGGGACCTTTTGCTCTCAGATTATTAATTGATTAACAAAATAATCGTTAGTTGCAGCCCTACAGAGGACCATAGCCGAGAGGATGCCTTAACACAAACTGAAAAAATAGAAGAAAATACATTGAAAAGTTGTCTTAATGTTAACCCAGTTTCCAAACAGACCAGTGGACACATGAAGCAATCAGCCATTTAGTGAAAGTGGTCAAATTATGATTAGGAAAATGAAACTTGAATATTTTGGACAACATTCATAATAAATTGGTCAAACAGAAATGGGTTAACTACGGAAGAGGATTAGGGCCACTGGAAAAAAAAAAAGTTAACTGATTTTTTCAGTATAGTATGGGAAAAAAGTCAGAATTCTGGGATTAAAGTCAGAATTCTGACTTTTTTCCCATGTTAAACTGAAATAAAATTTAAAAATCAGTTTACTTTTTCTTTTTTCAGTGGCCCTAATCCTCTTCCGTAGTTATCAGTGAATCAGTTTAACCTGAGTGCAAATAATGCAGTACTGGGGTTTAAAACACTCTTCAACGTTTTCCAGGCCATGGACCCCCAAACTGATGGCGAGATGGAGCAGGGGCCCCCTAATTATATATATCAGGGGTCACCAACCTTTTTAAGGCTGAGGGCTACTTCATGGCTACCGAGTCATAGGAAGGGCTGCCAATACTGACCTATGAACAGGAGGGATCAGTGTTCACCTACAGTAAATCTCATCCATAAAAAACTAATTTTTATTCTTATTTTATTCATTTCTAATTTTCTTTTTAATGTCATTTTGAAACCACTGAAATATGATGAAATACTTAACATGATGAAATAATACATAAATGATTAAAAAGAAGAGCAACAGAATAAAAAAATAAATAAACTTGAGTGAGGTCTTCTGTTTTCAGAAGAGGGCCCCCCATGTGGTCTTTGAGGGCCCCTTGGTGCCCGCGGGCACCGCGTTGGTGACCCCTAAAATATATTGATGAAATTGTTCTATCGAACTGGTCCTATAGTCATTCTATAACAGATGGAGTAATGTAACTAAAGTAATTTTTTCCTGGGATTACCGGTATTAAAGTATT
>NW_015150893.1:630246-631629 GCF_000732505.1 Cyprinodon variegatus
CTCACTGAGGGACGGGCAGGTTATTAAAAAACGGTAACTTGCCCTATAAAGGGTTAAATGACCTTTTAGATCATTACATGGCTGCCGTCAGCACAGTTATACATGCAGACAAAATATGTGTTGCTCAACAAACTGAAATTTTAACGGATCTGTTGGTGTCTTATTTTAGGATTTTCTTGACTATTTAAGGTGGAGCAATAAAAAGAAATACGTAGCTTATAACATTTAATTAATTTCTTCATGGTTATTGTTTTTTTCTAAAGAATATGTTTAATATGTACAATTCTAAACCAAATTAATTAATCAAAGATACAGTTTTGGTCAAAGTAAAGCCTGCAAACTAATGTATATAGTTCTTACTAACTGAAATAATATTACAGTCAAAATAGACGGTACAAGAATTTTGAAATTTTATGTTATTTAAGTCCCAAAATTTATTGCCTTAATCAAATGTTTGGGAATTTTTCATCACGTATAAAATAAGCAAATGTGCCTTTAGGATTTAAAAACATGAAAGAAAATCAACTTTATAACTTTTTAACTCAGAAACTTTCTGATCTTCAGTGAAATCTTTTAGCTACTTTGACAAAAAAAAAGTAAAAATAAATTTTTTTGTACAAATCAAAATATTTATTGCTGAAACAAAATATGAATATTTGTTCTTTATTGTTTTTTTCTTATAACAAAGTATATTTTCTTCAAATAGGGGAGATGGAGGAATATTTCACCTTTAACCTCCTTAAAGGAGCGTAAAGCCACGCCTCCTCTTGCATGATGCATTACTGCTGTTCAACACGTTTCGAAGCCTAGAAGCTGATCCAAAGAAACGTAGCTTTCAGATAGACACCCAGACTTCTTGAATCTTCCTTCAAAATAAATAAATGAACAATTTTATAACGTACTTTTACACTTTAAACAATGTGGGGTGTTTCCCTGCTGTCAGTTTATCAGCAGAATGAAGGAAACCGACCATGCAAGAGTTCATGTTTTATGGTATAAAGGCTGGTAAAGGGCCACAGCAGCGGATGATGCCTACTCAAAAGGTTAGCCCTGCTTAGCATCCACTGCTACTTGTAAACAAGGGACAGCTAGTGCAACAGGAAGAGGAATCATCTGTTATTGTGGTCAAAGGCTCAACATTTGCCGACCTAAATGACCTAACTATGCCTGCATGACGCCAATCCAGGAAGTAACAGCAGCAAGACGCTTTAAAGTCTGGGAACAGAATGGCTTAGATGTTGCAGTCGCTCTTTGTGCGATTTATGTAGTTTTCACTAGTCAGATGTAAAGCATGAGTTAGCAGCTATATTCACTGCACCTGGTGGCATCTCATGGACATTAGGCCTCATCTGTTCCTCCGATATGTGAACCCCAGTCGGCCTC
>NW_015150893.1:632162-633612 GCF_000732505.1 Cyprinodon variegatus
GGAGGTTTCTTCCTGTTCAAAGGGAGTTTTTTTCTCTCCACTGTCGCTACAAGCATGCTTAGTGTGAGGGATTTTATTTGAGTCAATGAGTCGATGCAATCAACTGGTTTTCCATAGACCTTTAAATCAATTTGACTGGATTTGGATCTGGTTGAACTGTAAAGTGCCTTGAGGTGACATGTGTTTTGAATTGGCGCCTTAGAAATAAACTGAATTGAATTGAATTTTTATCAGTTTAGTTAATTTGTTTAATAGTTTGGACAGCAATGCTTTTCGTTTATATTTAAAAGTTTCACCTTGATTCCAAAGAAAACAGCTTGTTTTGTTTTCAGTAGAATAAGACTGAAACATTGAAGCTGTATTCTGACCTTGAGATGTCAATTATTTAAAAAAAAAAAATCAGCATCAGCTGACTTCAGGATCAAGAGGTCAGGCTTTTTGAAAATCTCTGATCAATTAGAAAACAACAATAAGTACCTCCTGGTGTTCTGTTGGAAAAAGAACCAGCTTTACACTCTTCAAACGTGGACCAAGCGCTTTATTTGCTCTCCTTCTCTTCATCTATGCAGCGAGCAAAGCTTGCTGTTGTTCAGTCTTCACCAGCATAAACGTGCTTCCAACCTTGAACCTTCCACTGACGTTGGCGGTGCTGTTGTCATTCCGCACTTCAGCAGGCTGAATGTGTGAAGGTAAAAAGAAATGAGTCTTTCCTGCGCAACTCCTCCTATTGAACACTACCGTCTGGGTAGTGGGTGCTCACAAAAGAGTGTGCTGCTATTGGCTCAGCACCTCTGATGCTATGGGCCAGCCTCTGTTCTCATCTCACGTATATCAGACTTAAGTAACGCTCCTCCTCAGTCACTCATCTGCTGTTCTTCCTGGCCGTGTTTGACCTGCAGACTGGCAGCGGCTGATCGGCTGGATCTTTACCCATTTTCAGGGTTTTCATTGACGGGAAAGAAAAACACTCAGGTGAGTTCATTTGGACATGTTTTTACAAGATTCATCTCCATAAAACATGTTCTGTATTGTTACTTTACAGTACGGTATTTTATTGTTTATCTTTTAACTCTTCACTATTATGTTATTCTTATACATTTTCTAAGGTCCATATTTGTGTGACCATTTTTTTAATCTAATCTTTTTGCTGCTGTAAACACCAGAATTTCCCCATTGTGAGACAATATATTGATTTTCTTTTCTATTCTATTCTATTCTATTCTAACAACTTTAGGATTTTTTTTTTCCTTTTTCTTCACAAACATTTTTTAATGTAAACTTGATGAAAAGCAGACATATCAGAAAACATCTGGCCTTTGGTGACCAGATGTTCCATAGGAACCTTTTTGCTGCTTCTATCACCATCAGCTGCTCTGTGCATTTTAATAGAAGTCCGAGCTGCAGCATGCATAAAGCTGCAAACAGGACTTTCAAACCTGTTCTGTCAATC
>NW_015150893.1:634477-647396 GCF_000732505.1 Cyprinodon variegatus
TTTTCTGTTTTGTTTTATTCTTGGATCGGGCTTTAAAGGGTTAAAGAAGCAATGGATGTTGAGAGTCAATCTGTAGATTCTGAGAGATTTCCAGAGATGTGTCAGAAGCTCTGGGCCAGGACTTCCTCTGTTGGGTTGGATTAGTTTAGTAGCATTAAAAAGGTGATACCTTATTCCGATATAGCTGCATGATTACCTCCTAATGGCAATAAGGAATGGGATCATAAAAGCGAAAAAAACAAACAAAAAAACTAGCAGAATGAAATCAACTAGAGCTGCAATTTACTATTATTTCATAAATCGATTAATCTGTCAAGTATTTATTTATTTTATTTTAATCAGATAGCCAAAGGTTCCTAACAAAATATTGTTTATGAAATGAAATAAGGTGAAATTAAAACTTTTCTACTTGAGGAGTTCTGGTTAGAGCAGATTGATGGATGAAAACATTTTTGTTTATCTTGGATGCAAAACGTTCAGATATTTTTTTACAATTTTGGTATAAGTACTGCTCTACGTGTGTCGCTCTGTCAGCTAAAGGCAAATTTTACCGCCTCTATACTCCAGTTAACGATTAATCAATTATTAAATTAGTGGATGATTGTTTCAATGATTGATTAATCCGATAAATTGTTTGAGCCCTAGAATCAACACAGTGCAATAGTGCTCCTATGAATTCAGAGGAAGCTAGTTAATCATATCCGTCTACATTCCTGCATCTACGAACAGAAAGAAACTGATATGATGTTTGCCATCGTTGCTGCTGTGTTTTTCCCCTGACCTTAAATATTTTTGAAACAGCTGTCCTTGGAGCCTGCTACAAAAGCAGAAATCTGTGACATTCATACATGTCAGAAAACCACTGTGACTTTTTAACAGCAACAGATAGGGACATCAGTTGCTCTGCAAACATTGAAGTATCTGTGATTTTCCAGCTGTAGTTTTAAGTATGTTTTAAAAAGCCTTCAGGCCACGTCTAGAAACATGTCAGAGGTTTTCTTGTTGTATTAACGTTTCCTTCAGTCGGTCCTCATGTCTTTGTTGCAAACTTCGTCACGCATTTGCAGAGCTGTGAGGATGCGACAGTCGCCCGCTTTGGTAATCAAATGTTGTTGCTATGGATACAACATCTGATGATGTACCCTGTTCAGGGCCAAGAGTGGGCTGGAGCCTTTCCCAGCATCCGCTGCTGTTAAGAGGAAGTTACCAACACACCGACACACGGCCTTGCAAATTCCTATCCGCTGAAGGTGTTCTCATTTTGTGATATTACAGCCACCCATTTAGGAGGATTTTACCTGGATTTATTGTTACAGACTGTCACAAAGTAGTGCATGTAAAGAAAACTTAAGATAAAGGAAATAAATTAAGTTTGACTTACATTTGCCTCCAGCCCCTCCCATATTTGTTCCTGTGAGTCTTTGGGGCCTTTTTTACTCTTTTGCACATTTTGCAGAAACAGTTGTTGGTCAATATTCTGTGTAAAATAGCTCAGTGTGACTGGATAGAAAGCATAAATAAAAATACAAGATTTTCCATAGATTAAGAGTCAGTAAGGTCTGGACTTTATTCACACTGTTTAAATGGACCAGTTCATCTTTAACTAAACCAGTTCTGAACCTTTTTTACATCAGGGCCCAAATTTTCCTTTCAGATAATAAAACTGAATTAATTAATTAATTATTATTGTTGTTTTTTGTGTAGTTTATATCTAATTATGAATTCAAATCCACTGAATTTTAAAAGTTAAACCTTGTCAGATAATAAATAAGGTGATGCAAGGTAAGAATCACAAGGTTATTGATTTATAATGTGTATGCAAAAATGCACATAAAAGAACAAGCCAAACAGGTTAAAGATTCATGGAAAAACTATAAACCGTGCATAAAAAAATTTAAAACCACCAGTCAGCCTTATTAATAGAAGGTAAAATAATAATTACATGTCCCTACAGAAGAAAAAAGACAAGGAAATAAGATAAAATTTAAGTAACTGATTAAAGTGAATACATTCAAATTCATTTTCTAATGAAATGAATAAATACATAAACTGTTAACAGAATTCAAATAAAGTGCAAATAAAATTATAGCCTTATAATCTGTGAAAAACTCGGAATTTGTTTCAGCAGTAAACTTTTTTATTTAAGTCAAAACCCAAGAAGTGATCCTTTATTTTTGAGACAGAGGAATGATGAACAGTCAACATTTCCCTTTTTTTAATCCAACAAGCTGCTACTCCCGTTGCATGTTCATCTAATGAGACAGTGGACTCTAAGATACGGTCACATCTAGTCTGGGTGAAAATAGCGATTCACCATCAATTCAATTCAATTCAGTTTATTTATATAGCGCCAAATTCACAACACATGTCATCTCAAGGCACTTTACAGTTCAACCAGATCATACAGTCAAATTGATACAAAGTTTTCTATCTAAGGAAACCAGCCGATTGCATTGACTCAAATACAATCCCTCACACTAAGCATGCTTGTAGCGACAGTGGAGAGGAAAAACTCCCTTTGAACAGGAAGAAACCTCCAGCAGAACCAGGCTCAGTGTGAGCGGCCATCTGCTGAGGCCCACTGGGGTTCAAGGATACAGAAGCAGACATAGAAAATGAAGCATAGATACAAAAGGCAACTATAAAAGGCGGCCCCGTCCAGGAAACACACAGCCAGGCAGACGAGCTCCGAGCCAGCTCCATTGTCAGAGGATGAAGAGAGCACATCCACTCAGTCACGGTCAGAGAAACAGGACCACACTGGAAAACAGGCCGATCTCCAGCATCTAACCATCAGAGTTGCTTCCAGTGTGTCTTTCTGGGGATTTGGTTTTGGCCACAATGGACAATCCTGATTCACACAAATGTAGTTATGATCGGAAGAATCAGGCAGTCACGTCTCTGTAAAGTGCCCTGAGATGACATGTGTTGTGAATTGGCACTACATAAATGAACTTAATGAATAGAATAGAAGCCGTTTTACAGCTCTCTGTGCCAGACATGGGCAGGCAATCCAAAAGGAGCCAAGGTCCAGTTTGCCCCACTGCAACTTTAAAGTGCTGTTAGTAGAAACCACCAGAAGATGGGATTCCAGATGTGAGGGCAAGGCAACACAATTTTCTGTGGATCTAAAATCCAGGTGTCACTCCGTGTGATCTTCTGGGAAATAATCATCAAATTTCTCAGTGAGCTTTGAGAGGTGCTGAGGACTGAGTGAGACAATGTGAGACAAAAGTGGAAACATGTCCATCCTATTTTCCAGGGCTCTCTTTGTCCACAAAGCAAGTTTCCTCTTCAATGGTGAGAGCAGAACAAACACCAGAGGCTGCAGATACATGCTGTGGCTTATTTATAAACTTAGGAAAGGATTTTTAAGTAAATTGTTACCAAAATGTTAAATGGCATGTACTTATATAGCGCCTTTATTCAAGTTAGGAGACTTGACCAAAGCACTTTACACTACATTCATTCATCCATTCACACGCACTGATGGTGGCAAGCTACATTGTAGCCACAGCTGCCCTGGAGCTCACTGACAGAAGCGGGGCTGCCGTACACTGGCGCCACCGGGCCCTCTGACCGCCATCAGTAGACAATGCAGATGAAGTGTCTTGCCCAAGGACACAACGACACTGAAAGTCGGAGCTGGGGCTTGAACCGTCAATCCTTCGATTTCAGGGCAAACTCCTACATCCAACGCCACTGTCGCCCCGTGGCGACAAAGTGAATCTCATGCCAACAAAACAATCCATTTAAAATTTGGTAATAATGCAGATAATGTTAGACTTTTATCTCTAGGTGTAAGTCACAATATGTGGCAAAATTAGCTACTTAGCAGAGGTCTGCGCTCTCTGAGCACTTTTGTAGATCAACACCCATCACCTGTTGGAGCTCTGGCACTGATAACTTTTTGGCTGCAAGTCTGTTCACTGTGGTGAAAACAGTGGGCCCACTTGGCTTCTGGTGCCTATTAAGTATCTGCCTGATGACGCTGTGATACAGAAGCTGCACCATCACTACAAACCCAAACTCGGTTTTTCAGTCTTTGAAGTAATTATTGTCATGATTTTACAAAGTTCAGACCCAAAAGCAGGGAACCGAACAGAGAGACCAGGGAAAAGGTTTAACAGGCTTTATTGAAGAGGTTAAATAGAGGGAGACGTGTTGCTCTGAACACCGCTCAACCAGAACTGTAAAGTGAGGGGAAGACACAGCGGTTAGTTCAGGCTCAGTGGCTACTACAGTCTGTCAATTTTACAGAAAGAATTTCACTTGCACCCCCACCATGCTTCTTTGTTTTCATCTGAAAGGAAGAAGAAGAAGAAACCTTGTTTGCGCACTGAGTGATTTGCCCACTACTACCTTACGACGGCCGACTGAATTGCAAACAAGTTTGATTTTCTCCTGACCTTACGATTCCTGATCGGGAGGTGATCATGAGAGGCTGAACGCCCCTCGTTACCCCCTGTACACTGCATGACGCACAATCAGGCTGAAAGTCGGCCTGATCGAAGAATTCTCCTATGACTGGAGAATCGGCCTGAAAAGGGCAAAAATCGTAGAGTGCATGCCCGGCTTTAGATGTCAAACAGACGTCCACTAAAAGAGATAAATAGACTGTTTCTTGTTTTGTCTTTTTACAGGTGCGGGATGGTTAATGCTGTTCACTTATGAAGAAACAATAAAAGGTTATTACAATGACTGAATCAACAGAACTGGGAACAGATGGCATTTCTCTGCTCAAGGCAGTCTTCCAAAGCCGACTCCGTCTGACTCGGCTGCTTTTAGAGGGAGGGGCTTATATAAATGAGAGCAATGAACTGGGGGAGACCCCCCTTATAGTAGCCTGCAAGACACAGCACACTGATGCACAGAGTGTTCCTAAACCCAAGATGGTTCGGTAAGTTGTCTGGCAATTCATTAACATTTTACATTACTATAAAAGTCTGAATGTTTAATGAATGTTTCCCCACCCCCCACCAGATATCTCCTTGAAAACGGCGCTGATCCAAACATCCAAGACAAGACGGGAAAAACAGCTTTGATGCATGCATGTCTTGAACAAACCGACCCTGAAATTCTGTCCCTTCTGCTGAACAGTGGAGCTGATCCAACCCTGGAGGATCGTACAGGATCATCAGCTTTAGTCTACGCAGTCAGCTCAGGGAACAGGAAAATCCTCCGGCTGCTCTTGGGTGCCTGTAAAGCGAAGGGGAAGGAGGTTATCATTATCCCTACCAATAAAATTCCCTCTGCCCCTCAGAGGATGAAACAGTACCTCAACGTTCCACCAACCCCTCATCTTGAGGAACGTCTATCTTATCCTTCAGTGTCTAGTTGTAGGTTTTCAACTGAGGCCAAGATGGAAACTCCTACACAGGCCCCCTTACCTTATCCTGCTACCCAGACTTGCAGCTCTCTTCTTAGTCTTAGTGATTCGCACTGTGTGGATGTAAGCGCCTGTAAGGTTATATCCCAAACAAGCTGTCCAAACCAACCACTTATTTCTGATTTGGATAGACGACTTTCCTTCGAAAAGGTAGACCCTGAAAAGAGAACCAAAATCTCCAGCCTGCTGCTCCAACAAAATCAAGCTTCCTCTTTAATAGAGGAGCAAGTGGAAAATGCCCATGCAGAAGAGGAGCAACCAATCAGATTCAAGGTCCTTGCCAAACAAAGAAGACCTTCAGTTGTTTCAAGGCACCAGAGCATTGATGTCAAAGATGCAACAGGTCTCCTAAAGTCTCTAGAGCACTTGTCACTAAATGAGAATGCTGAGGGAAGAAGGAAATGTCTTGGCAGAAAGATGTCATATGATAGTGCTACGAGTTCTTTGCATGCAACGTCTCACCCAAACTTGCATCAGGATAGCCTCCCTTTCTCCGATGAGTCCAGTCCAGGGGATGAAGATTGCTCTGATACTCTTAGACAGCTCAATATTTCCAGTCTACAAAATGTGGTAAACCGCAGGAACACCGGGATGGACCACTATAGCTCTGACTCACAGCTCCTGCAAGTGGGCAGTCGAGAAAGAATGCTAAAAAGTGGCGGAGCACCCGGATCAGGTCCTGAAAAGCATAAACAGATGAGCTGTAGACCCCCCACTTTGTCTGGATCCAAGGAGTCTCTGGAGAGTTCAGGCCCCAGACGAGGTGTTTCTGGCCTTGAGCGAAGAGGTTCTGGAGCCCTTCTTCTTGATCATATTGCCCACACTCGCCCTGGTTACCTTCCTCCTTTGAATCCTCACGTTCCTATTCCAGATATCGGGGTTAGCCCTAGCTTCTGCACTTCCAGTGGAAGGAGTCCCGTTTTAACAGGGACCAAGTCTGTTCTACCCAGTGTACCTGTTTTCTCGCAGGATCTAAAAGGTAAAAAACCTCTGTGGAGACGCCACTCTATGCAAAGCGAACAAATAAAACAGCTTGTGGGCTTTCGAGAAGCTTTTGGTCATTAGCAAACATTACTGTCATGACCGAATGAATATAGTATCAGCACTCTGTATGCTACTATGCTAGGTAAAAGAAAGTACGTTTCGCAATTCACAAGAACGCAAGTACGGACTTTTGTCCTCGCTAAATGTGTTCTTGAGAAGGACACAGGAAAGTATGGACTCGGGGAGAATGGGAGCACTCAGCATTAATCTGGGTCAATTGGAACAGAATCATACTGGTGAGGTCACCACAGGCTCAGCTCGTCTGGAGCTGCATTTCACCTCCTGTTATTAATAGTGTCTAGATAATAAAAATCTACTTTTTTCATTTAGTGGAGAAATAATAATTAATACAGTCAGATAAACACAAATCAAATTAACATTTTGCCAAATAAAACACAGCCATGCAGAGAGAGGGCTGCTGCATACGGGCTAATGTTAGCCCTTGCTGAGGACTGCAGCTAGAACATCTGAATTTTTTTTTTAATTACGCACTAAATCAGTAAATGGGCCATACAGTGAGGCTTAAAAGTATAATGGTATCGCCTCAAATGATCTAAAAATGTACTTTTATAGAACAACGCCAACAGAAAAGGGAACTTTTAACTTAATACTCTGAGCTCAGTGAGCGCTAGCTTGGAAGCTGCTGCTGCCGCAGTGCATGCTGGGACAGCTGTCAATCTCAAGAACGGACAAGTCTGCTCTGATGCATGCTGGGTAAAGAGGGAGGGGCGAGAACAACATCAAAGCATTTTGCGCGTTCTATGCCTTCTGGTTTTTGTGAATTGGAACAATACTAGGGATGGGGATGATGACGTTTTTCGAGCACACAAGTACATGAGAACACACAAGTACACATATTGAGAAAGTGCTTCAAGAAGACTGTCCGTTGATGTTTGAATCCTGAAGTTCTGTTTTACTTTGTGTATAGCTAAACATTTATCCTATAAGTTCTGTAAATTGGGGAAAAAAATACAAGGAGAGATCATTGTGGACCTCCTTCCTGGCTTTTCTTTTGATCATATTTTTGACCTTGATGTTTTCTGCCCTGCTGGTCTAAGCATTGTGTGGTTACATAGAAATATGAAAGCAGATTCATGTTTGAGATTTTACCAGTTGTGAACATTACATGGGCAAACTACAGAAAGCAAAAAGATGTTATGTTTTCACCTGACTGAACCCTGCTCTACAGGTAGAGATACCACCTTGAACTAAAGACCAGAGTTTAGATCCAGAAGAAATAATATGAGTAACATATAGAAACATCTGTATATTTATGGAATGTCAAAGAAGATTTATGCTACGTTCAGACCGCACGCTGCAGAAGCAGCAGAAGCAGCTAGTTTACATGCAAAATCAATGGTTGACGCGCATCAAGGTGCAGCAATAGGTCCTGCAGCGCGTTTTGAGCAGCTGGAGCAGCGTCTCACCAGCTTCTGAGCATCTAACGCACGGGATGCTCTTCAGAAGATGCAGCTGCTGGAGTTAAAAATTTTAAATTTTTGCTGCTTGACGTGTCACATCAACCAATCAGAGAAGCTGACCTGGGAGCTGGTAGGGAGACAGACACAGCACTGCTGATGCAGAGCGTAATGATCACTCCTCTGAAACTGATTATGAACAACTAAATTAACTTACATGTCAAAACCTGCAAAATATGTTTGATTTTATTATTCTGGGGCCCCCGGTTTGGATCAGGTTCATGAAAAATGCCTTTCAGCCGCCGCGACTAGTAGCGGAAAACCGCAAAGAGGCGACTGGGTCTGAGGCCGCCATTGAATGGGATTCCCAGTGACAGCGCACCGCCGGTATGTGGGAGTTTGAGCGGCTCCAACAGAGATATAATATTTAAAGGAAGGATGGTAATCTTGATAAACTGACTGCACAGATGAAGTTTTCAGGTGGACTTTCTCACTTAAAAACATATTAAAACTAATTTTTACCCACTTATAACAGCAAATATAGCAAAGCCGCTTTCTGCCATTGAACACAGAAGCATCAGACACTTCTGGACACATTTTACTGAACGTCTGACCTTAATGTGGGCCGGCATCAGAAATGAAGCAGCAGAAGCCTTTTTGCTGCTTCAAGGGCTTGCGGTGTGAACGTAGCATTATTCATTAAAATAAGCCAAGCGACTCCCTCTATTTCATCTGCCATTGTTACAGGCAAAGAAAGGATGGGGTAGCTCCGCCCATTTTTCGACCGTGCAGCAAAGATGCTTCAGCCGCGCGTCAGAACTAAACTTATACAAGCTTAAAAAATGAAGTAGCACAAACGTTTTTGCTGCTTCTGCTGCATGCCGTCTGAAAGTAGCATTAAGCTTTCCTAGAGCTTCTTTATGTTAACATGTAATTTCACATTTCATATTTGCCTACGTCTGATTCTAATAGACTGACCGGACCAAGGTTGTTTAGAACAGCACCTTCAGAAGTTGGATTCACTTGTTGAGATGTTCTGTCCACCCTCCACACCAAGACTTCTCCATCAGCTCCACACACTGCAAAAACTATCTAGAAATAAGTAAAAAAAAAATCCTAAATTAAGTATATTTAGCCATAATTTGAGAAGGTAAATAAGATGATTTGCCAATGGAATGAGTGTGTTTACTCTTAAAATAAGATAATTAGATAATATGGACTTGTAATAAGACAAAGCAATTGTTTTTTCTTATTTTAAATGTAATTTGTCTTGTTCAATTGGCAAAGTGTCTCACTAACCTCCTCAACTCAAGAAAAAATTCAATTATTTTAGGAAAAAGTGACTTATTTAGATTACATTTTTTTGGAGTGCAGCCACCTTCAGATGTTCTCTCTACCGCAGTACAGACAGTGGACACAGAACTTGGTAGACTGGTACCAGCAGAACATTCTAACATTAGATGCAGGAGATACAAAGGAACTGGTGATGGCCTTCTGCAGGCGTAGAAGCATCTCATCGGCTCCGGTGAAGATCCAGGGGACTGATGTTGGGATAGAGGATGTTCACCTGAACACCAGTGGTCTTTAGAAGAAGAAAGGAAACAGACCCTCTGGACTAAAGGGTCAAACCTATGACTTTGTGTCCATCTTCTAATTACGAGCAGCAGCTTATCTGCAGCTGACCCCTAGATGACCCCTAGACACAGAGCAGGTGGTGGGAGACAGACCGAGTAAGAAAAAACCCCATCACTGTGGGAGGGTGTCTCACATCCTCTGCATGAAGCTGCTGCTGAGCTGGAGAACTCCTTCAATGACAGACTGCTGGATCCTAAATGCTCCAGTGAGCGCTTCCATAGATACTTCCTCCCAGCTGCTGGTAATCATCTCCAAACAAACTCAGTAAGTTTTACCAAACATGCTGCTGGTTCCTCTGGTTCTTCATCTGATCCAGGACCATCTGCAATGCATCTAAGTTGCTAATGTCCATCAGCACATTTTTTCAGATTCTCCGGGAGCATTTGTTTGTACAGTCAATCTTGTATTGCTGTTTTTTGCTATTTTTTATTGTTTCAACATTGTTCTGTGAAAAGACTGCTGTCTTTAATCATTAATATTTAACTTTGCATCTTTACTCGAATATGCCTTATCTATTAATCCTTGCACAGATTTTTTCTCTATCTTTCTTTTTCTTCTGCTTTTCGGCCTATACCTTTAAATTAATATTATTTAATCTAGTGTGTTAATTCTGGTTTCTCCTATCCATGTGGTTTTGCTTCTGTCATGAATGTTCCTATTGATGTATGATAAATATATTACTATTCTATTCCAGTTGTGTTTTTCATAAATTGGTGTTTGATCAGTAGTTCCTAGTGACTAAAACGGGGCACCGCAGCGAGGTTCTCAGCTTTCCATGATATGGCCAGATATTAGTGACCGTTATTAGATCATGATACCATAACACAAAATGGTCATGCATTTTAACCACCAGTGGCGTCTATTTCGTACCTGTCCCTGTTTGCCCCTGTTTGTTTTAAAAATGATGATGAACTTAGTTAAATTAAGAATAAAAAGTTATTGTATATGAATAGTGTGTGACGTGGCTATACAAGAATTTCTGTTATATGTTTAAAACTATTTGTCTCTCATGTTATTCCTCTGCTTTTTGTCTTGCTGCTGTACATTTAGGCTGCTGGAAGACATAACGAAAATTTTTCCTCATTCAGCTTCATTCTATATTCTATTCCCCAATTCTGCATTTATTCTTAATTCAATTTCTAACTTCATGTTCTCTCCGCTTTCTTTCTGTTTATGGTCGACTGTGACACCAGATCATCTGCCAAACTGCTTCTTTCCTGCCGTTGTGTAACCTATATTGGTCTTGTGTAATTCAAGGAGGGTCTGGGTTTGGCCAGGTTACAGTAGAGTTATAGAGAATTAAGGTTTTTGGTAGTTTTCTTAGTCAATGTAAATGCAAGACGGTTTTGACTCGGCTTTATTCAGCTGCATAACTACAACTCTGCCACTGGTGCAACACCAAAATAGGTTCACAGAAACAATAGCTGTAAGGAACCAAAGGGAATGCATGAATAAAATAATCACTTGATATAAGAAAGGTGTTAATGTTAATTCATTTACTTTAGACTTAGACAACTTTTAGACTAATTTTGTTTTGTACAGCTTTTAGGACATTTCCATTCCTTAAAGTGCAGCAGTGATCAAATGTAAACAGTGTAGGAGAAAAAAAACATGTAAGAAACGCATTGATATGGAAGTTCAGAGCGTTAATATATACGGTGCAAATATGCAGTATTTGTTGTTTGGTGTTGTCAGTTTGATGCAGAGTCTGTGACATGATTAAAGTTTTTTCAACCGTTCAGCAGTTTGGTGGCAGTGGGGAAGAAGCTGCTGCAGAATCTGCTGGACCTGCATCGAATGCTGTGAAGCCTCTTCCCAGAGGGCAGCAGGGAGAATGGGGAGGCATGAAACAAATTACTGTTCCCTCCTCAAGTATTAAAACTTTTTTACAAACATTGCATGCCACGCTGTAGCTGAAGCCACCTCTTTTAGGAAGAGATATTTATCCAACCAAGTATGTGGTTAAAGGATTGTTATTGAGCCAATTTTTTTATATGTCAATTCTGAAAACGCAAAGAAAGCAGATCTAAGAGGATTAAAGTGAACCATGACCACAGAACATCTTCAGCATTGCTCCTTTCATTGTCCTCTTCATCTCTCCCCCTTCTTCGCTCTCTTCCACATACCTTAGCAGCCATTCATGATCCTTCCCAGTCAAACGCCAGCCGAATGGCAGCTCACCTCCCTGCAACTCCCAGCAAAATCCCCTCCAACTTCCACCCATGAAAGTCACTTGAAAAACATGGTTTGTCAAGCAAATATTTGTGCATTTTTCCTCTACTCATTTCAAATGTCATAGTTTGACAGAGGTTTTTTGCAGAGATGAGTTCTTGCAGGTTTAAGCAGCATCTAAAGCAAAAATCCAAAAAAAGAAATACAGAAAACCAAAATCTAGGAGACATCAGGGAAATAACACACATGAGAAGCCAGGAAAAGACGAGGAACCAGCAAACAGTGGCTGAACATGAGGTGTATAAATGGGAGACTGAACAAAGACCAGGCTGATCAGCAGAGTGGGAGCAGGTGTGGACAGAGGAGTCCAGAAGGGAGCTACTGTAGGGGAAAGGGGACTAACACAAGGGGGCAAGAAGAGGGTAAACAAGAAATACATAAGAAATAAAAAAATAAAACCAAACAACAATAACAAAATAGAAATAAAACCAATAAACTAGAAAACACAGAGAGACATGGAACCAAAAAGTGCAGTCATGAAATCAAAGCAGCCAAACTAATACAGCAAAATAAACAAAGGGAGGCAGGAGGTGGAGCAACACTGCAAGTGTTAAACTCTCCTACCATGTTTATTCATAATGAAAAACAGGGTTTAACTCTTCTCATCTTAATCATTTAAAGCAGACTGGAGAGTAGAAACGAGAGAAAAACCAAGAGCTTTGACAGATTTGTGTTGATTTTACCCGGCCATTAAAGACTCAGGTTAAGAGAAATGTGGTAAAAAAAAAAAGCTGCCTTCACCAAGAAAACAAACTCCAACAGTCATTTACCAACATTTTCATTCTGATTAATAATATAAACCAGAGATAGATGAAGAACTGCCTCACAAAGAGGAAACATCATTTCTTGTTTTATCTCACATCAATCTGCCTTTTATTGGATATAAAGAATAAAGAATGTGACCTGATTCGCACTCACATGAACTTCAGTTCAGCCATGAATAGCACAGACGTCATTCTGGGTTGTTCTGTTCCTCAGAAACACTTGTTGGTTCTAGAAATATTGTATTGATGCTAAATCTGCTCATTTGTTTTGGTCAACAGTATTGTATTTATTTGTAAATAAAGTTGTGTTGAATGGTTGTATAATGTTTTCTACATCAAAGCTGCCTTTGTCCTTATAACCTATCAGAGTATGTGTTACGACTTTAGCTAATAAAATATGACTTAAAACAAGAGAAAGTCGTCTAAGATTTCTGTTT
>NW_015150893.1:647617-649014 GCF_000732505.1 Cyprinodon variegatus
CGATTATTTAAATAATCGATTAATATGATTAATTGTTTCAGCCATAGATAAAATACATGAAATGGGCCACACAGAATAATTACAGCCTTCATGTACAGTGTCAGTTCCTCTTATAGTTCCAGTGCTCATGTAGATACAATACATTTATTTGCAGTCACCTGAATTAAAATTTTTTTGCATGATACAGGGAGAGCATATAGATAAAAAAAAATAAGAGAGGGGTTTACCTCTGCACGATTCTATATCTTCAAAAGAAAATACAGGATAAATCCACATATAACAGAAATGTTTAGACTATATTTGGATATATAGGCACTGTCTTAGTTGCTGGTAAGTTTAAATGCAAACCTTTTCAAAGTGGAAAAAAGTCATAATTCCAGATTCATCAGAGCCAGTGATGCTTAAACATTGATAAACAGCATCTAGTGTGTGCAGTGCTGATAAGATTTGTATTAATTTAGCAAGAAATGCTGCTGTTCTCTTTAAACAAAATGTGCCCTGATGCTCACATTAAGCATAAAAAACAGAGAATGCATATTTTCATAGGACCAATGACATCAGACCAATGAAACTGAAAACCCATAGTGTCCCCACCAAAGTTGAAATCAAACCTACGCCCTTGCCTCCTGCATCTGCCAGCCGCCTGGATCTACAAGGACCTTGCTGCCTAGGATTGGGTGAGATGCTATTTCATTTATATTTCTGTTTTGCAAAAAAAAAAAAATGGGAAAGATTGGGTAAGAAGTGACTTGGCAGTGCAGTGCATGGTGGCTGTTAGAAGGAGGATACTTAGCTTGGTAAAATAAAGTGGCACAGTCCACTTAAGGTTAAAGTGAATGTGGGATTGTTTTTCAATTTTGGTATAGGGAATTTATTCATAGATTCCCGATGGTTTTCTTGCGCTTCTACACATTCCTGAAGGAAAAGAAGGCTAGACTAGGAGACGTCCTAGCTGTGATAATGGAGGATCCAGTAAGCGCTCGCTTTCCTCCTCCTGTCGGCCCCACATGCAGCTGCATGTTGAAGAAATTTGGTTCAAATTGTTAACAAATGGATGAATGATTAAGGGTTTCCAGAGGGAAGCTCCAAGAGTCATTTCAGATTTAAGAAAGAGGGGAAAAAAACTAGAACAATATCTAGAAAAGATATGTAAAGAAAGCATTTTATGATTTAAAAAAAAAGAGAGTATGATTATGAGTTAAAAAAAAAAAAGCTTGAAAACTACAGATGGAGTGTTTATGACTTTGGGAAATTGAAACGAAGTGTAGTGAGAGATATAAGTGAGTCTGCTGCAAGTAGATCGGACAATTCGCAGTTACACAGTGACAGGTTCGGTCCATTGCACAGGTGATGCTTTGGCACTTCATACCCCTACCAGGTGTTTTTTTTTTTTTTTT
>NW_015150893.1:650613-651566 GCF_000732505.1 Cyprinodon variegatus
CGTTGATATATGATTGGCCGAATTTAGGTGTTCAGGCTGACGTAGAACTAACTGGCCTGCAGAAGATAATGGGGGAAAAAACCCACAGATTTTAAGACAGGATTTTTTAAAAGAAATTTTCTAAATTTCGGGACAATATGTCTGATAAAGAAAACATTTATATACATGTTTGAGCCAGAATGATTTGACATTTAAATATGATTTCTTTAAGGTGCAGGTGGACAGCTGAGTCTTGCCTCCAGGAGGTCACTCTCCTGTGTTGGTTTGGGATTTTTTTTCTTTAGGATACAATAAGTCAACTGGGTTGTTTTTTTTTTTACTTTTTTTGGAATGACTATGACCTGGATGACAGAATCTTCACCAGCATAAAAATAAAAGGAAGAACAGACACAATATCTTTGCTTATGTAACAGAAATATCCCAACAGGGATCAATATTCTTATTCTGTCAGAGCTACCGGTATACTGTATGAAAGTGTAAGAAACATTTAGATTTTTGCTTAATGTGAAACAAAATTCATAATCACTTTTACAAAATGAACTTCCCAGCAAAGATCCATCGTCTCCATCTCTAATTATCAGGCTTCACAACAGCTTTATACGCCTGTTATGCTTTTTGGCCACAAATCTACAAAGTCATCAGGGTTTATGGCTCTTGGCAGCACTTCTGAAGACTCTTATTATTGCATTAAAAAAATCTTGTTAAATAATAATAATTTAACTTTATTGATCTCACGTTGGAGAAATTTACCTCTGCAATTGACCTCTTGGGGAGCAGTGGGCTGCCATCATGTGGCGCCCGGGGAGCAATCGAGGGTTAAGGGTCTTGCTCAGGGACTCAGAGTAGCAGTCTATGGGAGGGGGTTTGAAACTCACAACCTCATGATTCCAAGCTCTATGCCCTAACCAGTAGGCTGCCACTCTAGTTTTTAAAGTCTGATATATTTTCATGTG
>NW_015150893.1:654332-655977 GCF_000732505.1 Cyprinodon variegatus
TTGCGGGAAACACTGCAACCTGACCTCTGAATCTCCTCCTCCCAGCTTCATGCTGGAACACTGACACCAGTGAAAACCTGTTTCTTTGAGAAAGCAGAAAGGTTTAGGACCAACACTTTGGTGTCTGGGTTTCATCCTGTTTATAAAGCCAAAACATAAAAACCTGAAGATTAAACAATAACATCTTTATATCAGGTTCTAAGGGCTGCAGTCGGTCTGGTTTGAACAGGCAGCATCAGGACAGAGTTTTATCGTCATTCAGCTTCAGCTACCATATAAAAAAAGACAATATGTGATGGATTTAACTGTTAAACTCCTCAGTCGACGCTGATTGTCCTCTAGTGGTAAAAACAAAGTCTTTACTCAGCCTCAAGTGAAACCACAGAGAGTTCTGCTTTCAGAGAGTCCGGCAGGTCCAAGTACATCCTGCTCCCATCCAGCTGCTTCCTGTAGAGCTTCAGGTCCTGCAGAGGCACCTCGTCCTGTCGGCCCGTCCACACGGTCAGGCTGTACCTGTGAAGCAGAGACAGGTCATGTCTGTCCTGGTTCGCTCCTCACCACCTGCGTGTGTTTGGACGTGTGCCTCGCGGCGCCGGCCGTCACCTCTCCGACTGCTGCAGCAGCCATGACAGCTGGGCGAAGGACTGTGGCAGCAGGGCGGCACGAACCGGGAAGGTGACGGGATGATGCAGGCGCCCACATTTCTCCTCCATCAGACGCACCATGTCCCAGCTGTAACCTGCAACACCGGGTATCAACAACAGACTAACATCCCATCAATCTCAGAGCACCTGCTCCTGTCTGTTAGTCTCTACATGGGGGCTCAGAACGAGGGATTGCTGCAGAGCCAACAACACAAAACTGAAACGTATCTAAAGGGTAAATTGCCGTCTCTGTGGAAGTAAAGGGATTTCTATCCCTCTATAAGCTGCTGTACTCTGACAGACGGACATATTTGATAATGATCAAGAATTTTGGAGCAGCCTAAAAGGAACGTTTCAGCCGTTACGTTTTTATTTTAATTTTATCATTGTGTCATCCTGTTCCTCTCAGCTATCACTCAATGTATCTGAATTGAAGTTAATTTCAAATTGACTTTTAGTTCATTCACTGTTCTTACTCTAATTATTGTTTTAAAATTATGATTTAAAAACCACGAGCATCCTCATTCACATTTTCCCCTAAATTATCACGTTATGATATATATTTACATTATTTATTGGCTGCATCTAAAAAATATCACCAATATTGTCAATTTAAACATAGATATGGAATAATATAATTTAACCTAAAATAACTTAAATGATATCATTGTACTAGGTCAGGGGTCGGCAACTCGCGGCTCCGGAGCCACACGCAGCTCTTTAGCGTCCTGTAGCTTTTTAAAAAATTTATGAAAATCTGTTTTGTGTTGTAATATAGAGTGCAGGAGGTCAAACAAAAATTAGTTATGTTTTCCAGTACTGTAAACATTTGTAAAATTAAATTTAAGTAATAATTCGCATCGTTGCCAGAGAGATTAGCTAACCTGACTCCGCCAGATGGATTTGCTCCGCATATCCATCTGAAAACCGTCGGTTGAAGTAATTTTGGGAAGGGGCGAAAATACTGGTTAGCTGATTGGCCTATGTTGGTGATAGACGGG
>NW_015150893.1:657126-659568 GCF_000732505.1 Cyprinodon variegatus
GATAAACATTTAATCATGAATGCTTATTATATATTTAAGCCCACATAGTCCTTTTCTATAGTGGGATAAAACACTTAGAGTTCCTGCTTGGTATGTTGCCTCATATGTTGCCAGATGAGGCATATTTAAGACTTTTACATTTTTGCGGCTCCAGACAGATTTATTTATTGTTTTTTTGGTCCAATGTGGCTCTTTGAGCAGTTTGGGTTGAAGTCATCTGTGCTAGGTCATCAAATTAATTCAGTTTAGTCTGTCAAAAGAACTGCCTGCAGTGTCTTTAAATGTCCAGCAGGTGTCAGTATTCAGTAAGACAGTATCAATAGTTGAGTGTTGAAAGGCTTCAAGATGCCTCACTGACGCATCACTAGTCTTTACCCTTAATTTTAGTAGGTTAATAAGATCATTTGTCAATGGAATTAGTTTTTTATTCTTAAAGTAAGATAATTAGATAATATGCACTTGAAATAAGACAATGCAATTGTTTTTTTTCTTAATTTAAGTGTAAATTGTCTTGTTCTATTGTCAAAGTGTATCACTTTCTTCCTCAATTCAAGAAGAAATACACTTATTTTAAGAAAACAAAATGACTTATTTAGATAAAATGTTTTGCAGTGTGCAGGAGTTCCTGAATTCACCTGGGTTCTGTCCTCCAGCTGCCCATCCTGTCGTCCAACCAAGAGACAGCACCGTCTGGACGGGAAGCGCTGTGACGATAGAGAGGAAAGCCTGGGAGTCCACGGGTCGGGCTGTCCCACCCGGTCCACTGAGGATGTCTGCGTTGATCCACACCGGCCGGCGAGGCTCAGCCAGCATGTCCTCCAGCAGGACCAGGGACGGAGACACGGCCTCCAGGCTGGAAGGAGACAAGCCACAGGATCAGATCCGGCCTCTCGCTCGCTCACAGGAGCAGAGCTCTCACCTCTTAAAGTCCAGCTTTATTCCCTTGTTGCTGGTCTTCACCTCGTCCAGCCAATCTTTCAGTGTGATGTCGCTGTCTGTGTCGGGGGGATGTGCCATGATCGGCTCTTCCAGTCCATGACCTCTAAGGTTAACATCAGCTTCAATCATGTGACAGGGACCTGAGGGTGCAGACACAACCCAGACCTGTTTGGACTTTCACCAGAGGTTAAGTTTGTCTTTACAACCAAAGGATGTGATCCCTGACAGACTCCAGTTAACAGACTATAGAAAAACATTAAAGGAGAAGTCTGGTCAGCAAAGAATGATCAATGGATCATTATTTATACCTAAAACTAATACGTTCGCAATGATTTAATCTACTGTTAATCTGTAAAAAAAATAAAAATAATGATTTTCGTCGCAATCACTGAGTCTGGGAGCGGAAATTTTTGCCCAAATTTAGTAACCCCTCCCTCCTGCCATCTTCCAGCAGTGACGTCACGGTGCGGTAAGCCTCATACCCCCTTTCTTGTCAGTCTACTGTCGGAAAAAACGATCCACTAGTGCCATAAAAACTACAAAAAAAAAAAAGTTTGAATACTGAATATGAGCTAACTTCTCCTTTAAAGGCTTAAGAACCTTGATGACTTCAACTTTCAGCTGTTAGAGACAGGATAGAGGGGACTGTTTGGACCAAAGCATCTAAATGTCCCTAGACTAGTAAATAGGGAACACATTTAATTCAGATTATTTATTTATCCAGCTCCGTTTAACAGCAAATATCACAGAAAATGTGATTCAGTCTATACATGCAGACAGATTTCCAGTTTTATTTATTTCAATTTAATTCTAATTATTTAAAAATGCCATCTGGTTTAGTTTATTATAGAGACTGGTGATGTTTATTGTTTTAACTATGCAACAAATGTCTTTTGTTATGCTAAACAGACCAGTCAGGGTCTATATTTCCCCAGTTAGTTTGGAGAAAGGAACCTAGTTCATTTGTTGAGAAGATGTATTGAAAAATGTGCAAAGTAACAAAGCAAAATAATAAAAAATTAAAAATGCAAGGATAATCGAGAATTTATATCAAGAAGTTATATTTTTAAATGTTTTTATTTTACTAATTATTACTTATTATTAAACTGACTCTTAGGTTATTTAATCTTTTTACTGTACTTATCGTTTTAAAAATGTGATTTAAAATCCTAGTCCCCCCGCATCCTCATTCACATTTTCCTCAAAATGTTCCCCTTATGATATATTTTTACATTATTTATTGGCTGCATCTAAAAATATCAAAAATATTTTCAATTTAAACATAGCTATGAAATAATACAATATAACCTACAATAACTTAAATCAGGGGTCTGCAACCTGCGGCTCCAGAGCCACATATGGCTCTTTGGACCCTCTCCAGCGGCTCTTAATAGTGGCTAAAATGTATATAAAGAGCTAAATAATTTACTTTAATATATACGGGTATCAATAGCTTTAGTGTTTTTTATAAGATGGAAAAGAATGAGATTAAAAGAACCAGAA
>NW_015150893.1:660683-663197 GCF_000732505.1 Cyprinodon variegatus
AAATAAATGAATTTTTGATTGTTTGAGATGGCAACAACTAATTTCCTATATAAGATTAAAAGAAAAAAAGGTTTTCTAGTAAAAGTCATGTTATATTTTGCGGCTCTACACAACTTTTACGTGGTCGAACTCTGGTCAAAACGGCTCTTTGAATATGAAAGGTTGCAGACCCCTGACTTAAATGATATCATTGTTCTAGGTCATCAAATGAATTCAGTTTAGTCTGTCCAATAAGCTGCCTGTAGTGTCTTTAAATGTCCAGCAGGTGTCAGTATTCAGTGAGAATAAATGCACTTGTCTTTTTAACATGGTAGTTACAGATCTTTACAAAGTATCAGTCTTTGTTGATATACTTAAAAAGATTTCTGTTACTTGCAGGAAGTGGAAGAAATTAGACAAAATCCGAGAAGCAAAGAAATTTATCATAATTTAACTGTTTATTTTATTTTTGTATATATATAAATCCTGTTAAACCATCGGCGGTACTGATGCTACTAACCAAATCAAGCTAACCCGTAAAATTTAGCAATAAATGCTCATTCAGTCATGGTGTGGAATATTTGCTGGTATTTATACTTGTTACTTAGTGACGTAGCTACCGCTTAGAGCCTGCGCGAGCGCCCTCCGGCTGTTGACCCCGTGCCACCACTGGAGCTGTGCCGCGTCACTTCCTGTCAGCAGCCCCAGTTCCCTGAAGTACCTCAGCGTCCCGTCGGTCCCTGCGGAGAGAATCCCTGTCAGATTAACTCAATAATCCGTCACTTTGCTCTCTGGAGACCGATTAATACCTGGCATGTCCTCGGTTCTGTCACCGTCTAACTTCTGCAACGCAGAAAGCACTACACAGACGATTAAAACCAAAGCAATTCCTAGAAGATAATAGAAAACTGAAATAAATCTCCTCCTCCAAGGCTTCCAGTATGAAAACATTTAAAAACGCGGAAGAACAATTACAAAAAAAAAAAAAAAAATGCTTTCTTCTTTGCGGCTAAATGCGCTCCGCTGGGTGTATCAGCGCCCCCTGCTGTTGTCTTTACGTTCCACCAGTCTGCCTCAGAGCTGCAGCCATAAACAGTAAAAACTCTCAGTTTCTCTTTTCATGTTTGACATTTAAAATGAGTACATCTTTCTTTTGCACACAGAAAGCTCTAGGAGCTTGGTTATTTTAATTTATTCCTATTTATTCTCAGTTACGCTTTAAGGACAAGTTGACAAACTGTCCTCCCTCCTCTGTCTTTGCTCCTGGTTTATGTTTCTTCTTGCAAAAACAAAAGACAGAATATTATGAAAAAGTTAACTAAGTTTTTTCCCTCATTTCAGAAAGTGAAACTGATCTAAATTCATGATGGGTGAAATATTCCAAAGCTGTTTTGATAAAATGCTGGTGAAGATTCTCAGTCGTCCAGATCAGTCGTTCCAAAAAAAGTTAAACAACAATCCACTGGACTTAGTTTCCAAGTTGGAAGATATTTTGCTTCCCATCCAGGAAGCTTTTTTATTTCAAAATGTCAGAAATAGTGTTGAGTTCGAGGCTTTATACAGCATCCTTGGAAGGAGCATAAAAAAAAACAGAATCTCCCTACACTTTCAGAGCAAAGTTTCCACAGTCAGTGACCGTCTGGTCCACTGGGTTTTCTAAAGCCCACAGTCAGGACATTTCTGAGCTCTTCATGCTTCCTTCCGCTGATGACCTTCAGGGAGAAATTGATTTAATTTCCCAGCAGGTCTTATATTTTCTATTTATGTAAAGTTAAAGAATGAACAGTTACTTAACATATTGTTTAAACTCACACGTGTGCAAAATGTTGGAAAAATGGAAAAACTCCCAGGTGATGATCTTTTGATTGCTCCCTTTAGCTTACTGCAGCCCCTCCCTCTACCCTTTTTATTGGTAGTTTGGTCTTATTGATGGTATATGAAACTGTGCAGTGAGCCACAATTTCCAGAGAGTGAACGTCCAAACATCTAAAAATTATTTCCCAGCAAGAAATCAGATATCCATGGTTTAAATCTTTTTTATCTGATAGATTTCAGTCTTCCTCATGCTCAAGGGTGACCTGTGCAGTACCACAGGGATCAGTGCTAGCACCAATTCTCTTTACAATATCTATGCTCCCAATCTCTAGAATTATTAGACAGCATGGGATTAATTTCCACTGTTATGCTGATGATACTCAGCTATATCTGCGTATAAATCCTGATAAAATGAAAAAAAAAAAAAACCTGAATGACTTCAAACTATCTGCCCCTGAATGCAGCCAAAACAGAAGTTATAGTCTTTGGAACAGAGTCTTTGAAAAAGAAGCTGATTAGTCAGTAACCTCATTTGGATGGGATTAAAATGATCTCAGATAATAAAGTTATTTTTGATCAAAACCTGTCATTTAAATCCCATATCAAAGAGGTTTCTAGAATTTCCTTCTTTCATCTGTGGAATATTGCAAAAAAATTAGAAATTTCCTGTCCAGGGGTGATGCTGAGAAACTAGTCCATGCATTTGTTACTTCAAGGCTG
>NW_015150893.1:663950-667608 GCF_000732505.1 Cyprinodon variegatus
GGTTTGTTTTCTCTCAGCAGAACCTGCTAGCTGCTGCCCTAATCAGGTATCCATTCGAAAGACGGGACTCTGATGTGTTTCTTTATGAGATCTTCTGCTTTGAGAGCAGTATCAAAGGTTAACTAATGCCTGTTAGTTTAGACCAGATGTGATCTCCAGATGTTTGTCTCTTTTCATTGTTGCAGTAATGCTTGGATCTTCTGTTTCCATCGGAGAAATGAAGCCAGTCCATCTGCTAAACAGCTCTAGAATCACACCAGGCTGTTATCTCAGCCATGTTGCATAATCCTGGGAAAACAGCAGCCTGTGTTATTGTGGGGGGGTGTGGCTCTGGGCTTTAAATATCTGCTTCTTATGAAGACATGAGAAAGAGGATTTCCCACCTGAAGGTAAGACATTAACGCATCAACACTAATTATAGTTGTGCTTTTTGTAAACTACCAAACTGATTTTGGATAAGAACAGAGTACACCTGTCTCACCATGACGGTTTCTATAAACCATGATTAAAGAAGCTTCTAAGCTTCTTCTTCTGTTTTTTTAGAGATAAAATAGTGAAGACATTTAGATGATGGCATAGCTTTGGTCTGGATGCATTAATCTCCAGCATGTTTCTTGAATTAACCTGATGAATTGTGATGATTTTCTCCTCCTCAGCCTCCCTTCAGTCATGGCCTCCAGCCTCAGTGTCTCGTTCCTGGTCTTGTGCGCCCTCAGCTTGGCTCAGGCCCAGCTCAGGGTCTTCGATCTTCGAGCCAGCGACCTTCCTTACGACATTTTTGGAATCACAGACGCTTATGTCAAGGTGTACGTTGGCACGGCCAGCCTGGGGAAGACCGCTACTCGTGCAAACACCATCCACCCCTGGTGGGAGGAGGAGTTTACCTACTTCCATGCTCAGGAGAACGACATCCTGAAGCTTGACGTCCACGACGCCGACCTGCTCTTTCATGATCTGGTGGGGAGCTGCGAGCGTCAGCTCAAGCCTGGGACCTATCATTATGACTGCCATCTAGAAGAAGGAGGCACCCTTCACTACTCCTACACCCTCGACCAGTAGGCCGACATCTCGGTATAACATGGTCAACATCCATTACTCCCACTCTTTACATTCATCAATGATGTGGTTTTAGGTTCATGGATATTAAAAAGAAATAAACTCCCCAACAAGAATATCTATCCTGTTGTCTCCGTTTATTGATTCTTACTTTTCCACATCATTAATACCAGTAAATAATAAAACCATTAATGCAACTAAACTCTGTATTTCAGCCTGTGACCCCAAAAATATAAGAGAATACACAAGCGTACTGCTCTAACCCACTAGGCCAAAACTCCTTGTATTGCTTGTATATATGATAATATAAATAAAATAATTTCTTTTTCACATTTAGTTATCTAATTTATCATTTTACATTTTTTATTGTTAAATTGTGCATTTTAAGCAGACAGTACTACACGGAAAAAGCAGGAAGGTCTTGAAAATCTAGAAACAAAGGTGTTGATGGCAGCAGCACAGCTGATATTTCTCTCCAGGATTGAGTCACAGCCAAACAGGAACAGACCAGATGAAGCTACTATGAGAAAAAGCAGAGAGAGCAGAACGTTAGAGATTGAACTAACAGATTCTGCAGAGTGGGAGAATAGAGATAGAATGAAGCAGAATGATGAAAAAGGGGTCCCTATGTCCTCCAGCAGTCTAAGCCTATAGCAGCAGAACTATAGAGATAGCTCAGGATAACCTGAGCCACTCTAACTAGAAGCTTTATCAAAAAGGAAAGTTTTAAGCCTAGCCTTAAAAGTAGACAGGGTGTCTGCCTCACGGACTAAAACTGGTAGATGGTTCCACAGGAGAGGAGCCTGAGAACTAAAAGATCTGCCTCCCATTCTACTTTTAGAAATTCTAGGAACCACTAGTAAACCTGCAGATTGAGAGCGAAGTGCTCTGTTAGGAACATAAGGAACAATCAGATCTCTGATATCAGATGGAGCTTGGCCATTTAAGGCTTTATATGTGAGAAGGAGGATTTTAAATTCTATTCTGGATTTAACAGGAAGCCAATGAAGAGAAGCCAGGATAGGAGAGATATGATCTCTCTTTTTCATTTTCATCAGAACTCTGGCTGCAGCATTTTGGATCAGCTGAAGGCTTTTAACTACAGTTTGTGGACTTCGAGATAGTAAAGAATTACAATAGTCCAGCCTTGAAGTAACAAATGCATGGACTAGTTTCTCAGCATCACCCCTGGACAGGATATTTCAAATTTTTCTTTACAGTTGTCGTTTGTATCTATGCTTCTTTTTCTATGTCTGCTTCTGTCTCCTTGAACCCCAGTCGGCCTCAGCAGATGGCCGCTCACACTGAGCCTGGTTCTGCTGGAGGTTTCTTCCTGTTAAAAGGGAGTTTTTCCTCTCCACTGTCACTACAAGCATGCTTAGTTTGAGGGATTGCATTTCAGTCAATGAGTCGATGCAATCAGCTGGTTTTCCTTAGATAGAAAACTTCTAATCTATTTGATTGAATGATCTGAACTAAAGTGCCTTGACATGACCTTTTGTTGTGAATTGGTGCTATAGAAATAAACTGGATTGAAATTACAGTTTAACAGATTATCATCAGTTTATGATTCAAGCTAAAAGAAAAAAAAAAGTCTGTAAAAATAAAAAAAACTACATGAACAAAAGAAGACTGTGTTCTATAAAAGTTTAAAATATCGCAGCCTCATAAATGGTACTTTCAGTGATTTATCAGATAACATAGTGGAAAGTATTTTCTTCACAATTTGGATTCTACTGGAAACAAACAAAATGAAGAAATGACCAAGAGCGCTGGGCTGTCATCTGTGCCATAAATTAAGGGGTTAGAAGTTATTCAGAACTTTTGAAGAAAATCCATCTGTGATTTCTTTTATGTTTTCTATAAAAAAAAGTATTTTTTCTTTATTTTTTACAGCTTAGATTTAGTTATAGACATTCTAGATGTCAGGAAGGTTCTAAGTCAATTGTAGGTCGGTTCTGTTATTTAGAAACTGAATATTCATTAAAGTTTCCCACCTGGGCCTGAAATAAAAGCTGAACTGTTTACCAGACGGGCTTCTATGGTAGAAGCTCTGAACCTTCAGCCTTTAGGAAGCATCTTCTGACTAATTCACTTTCTGTCATCAATGTTTGTGTGGATGCAGGTCAGAGAGCTGGAAGAACTTTGACATTTCACCAAGAGGTCCCACTTAAAGTGTTTATTAAGTGAAAAAGCGACACGGGTTCTATGTTGAGCAGTATTAAGCTAAAATACCCCAACAGTAGAGATCTCACAGGTCTGGAAAAAATAAACAAGTTTAAATTATTTGGTTTAAAGGAGATTTATATAAGCATATTAAAACAGAGACTCACCTAAAAGGGTCAGAACATCGAAGCTCCAGGAATTTAGTAAGCCTGCTCTATGGTATGAATACTTAATTGATGCCAGTGGCTCAGCATTAAAATATGAACAATTCCTATTTTGAATATAAATTTAGTGCCCCTAAAATGTTATTTACCATGTTTATTAAAGCAAAACAATGTATTCATCACACTCAAAATGAAACAGAACATCAACCTATAACCCAAAACGATTTACTCTCTCTATATACGGACTATCAATTACTGATTTAAAAAAAGGC
>NW_015150893.1:668649-669978 GCF_000732505.1 Cyprinodon variegatus
AGTTTGAAGACGTTTCGCTTTTCATCCAGGAAGCTTTTAAATTCAAAATGTGATTGAAAAGGAAATTTAAAACTTTTCCTGGATGGGAAGCAAAACGTCTTCAAACTTGGAAACAAAGTCCAGTGGGTTGCTTTTTTTTAACCTTTTTGGAATGGCTATGACCTGGATGACTGAGAATCTTCATCAGCTTACTTTACCATAATTCCATTTATTTTTATTTTTTTTTTACTTTATTATAATCTAATGGTGTTTAAGTATCTCCTTATTCCTTTAGTATGCCTATGGTGGATTTGAACAAGTGTTCATTTTCATACTTGTTCAAAAAAAGATTAAAATAAGCTAATGCTAACTAAGCTAAGTCAGCTCCAAAGGTCTAATGATTGATTTTCACCTTTATTCTCATTCTGTTTTAGGAAACCTAAAGTTGCTTCCCAAACAAAATATTTGTGCTGCAAAGTTTGTCATTTGTGGCACTTTTTCTTTAAAGTTTAAAGGTTTAAACTTTTGGTGGCAATTTTAAAACAAAAGCAGCACGAAAATAGCTGAAATAATCGGCAGCATTTCTGTCTGAATTAATGAAGTTGGTTTTTCTCTCATATGACTCCTGCTATTCCTGTCGCTGCAGATTCCTTTATGTTGATGTTAGCATCGTTAGAAATATTTTCTTTTGTTTTATCCTAACCATACCCGCCTGTTACATGTTAAGGCTGTTTTTCCAGGCATTTTATCTAATTAGGACAGTACTGTCAGGATAGAAAGTAATCATCCTCATTATGTACATAATGCAATGAGAGAACAGAGTGGTTAAATCTTAACTGTTTGCTCCATCATTCAGATTGTCTTTAGTCTAAGGACACTCCAACATTTCATCTCATGTGGGAACATGCATGATATGATAAGCTGTGTGTATAAACCGTCTGTTAACCGAAGCCATTTCTCTGGTCCGAGTACGATTAAGACTTCTATCAAAAATCTGTTGTCATATCTGTACTGCAGTGTTCTCCTGTTATCATGTTGAGCCTATGAGGCCGCCGTGGCCCTATGAGGCCCTGGGGGCTGATTTCCTGTTTAGTGTTCAGTTCAGCATTTCCAGTACAGCTAACCACAACCACATTCTCGCCTGTCGCCTTGTTATTCATGCAACTTGAGGCGACGAGGATGCGTCTGAACTCACGTGTAGTGTTCGTTCTTGTAAATAGCCGTTTTGTTTCTAAAGTATTCGCGTAGTTGTCCGTTTCATCCGACGGAAGCGCGGATGGAAGCACCAAAACTTAAAGGAATAGTACACCCAAAACATGATTAGCCTTCATTTTCTACTCACCCCCATGC
>NW_015150893.1:673194-676623 GCF_000732505.1 Cyprinodon variegatus
CAAAACAAGTGAGACATGCCACACGGAACAATCCGGTGTAATCAGCAGTAATGGATGCCATTATAAAAGGCCGGAGAATCTCAAACACACCTGACTACAAATCATACTTGGTCAGGCAACAAGGACTTTCTGCACAGTCGGCCTGTCTGCTGTGGGGCAGAAGGGTCATCATACCCCCTTATCTGCGGAGCTTCATGCTGAAACAACTCCACGTTGGGCACTGTGGCATAGTGAGCATGAGGGCACTGGCTTGCAGCCCATTCTGGTGGCCGGGGCAAGACAAGCACATTGAGGATAATGCGGGCCACCACCTCCCAGACTGCGAAACGCACCACAACTTAACATGTCATGCAGCTTGAATAACGCACGACAATAACTCAGGCTTTTAATAAAAAAAACTTCATAAAATGTTTGTTCAGAGTGAGCTATTCTCAGGAAAGCATTGGGTAGAGAAAGCTTAAAGATATAAACACACACCAAGTAAACAGAATACAAATACTTTGAACCCGTCTAAATTTATAAAACAGATGTTCTGTTGGAACAGTTTCATGAAAGAAATCATTTGATGAAAAGGTTGAACCTAGGACCTTTAATCTTAAAGCTAACTGCATAAATAATCGGGTGGTTCGGGGTGGAACAGGAGGAGATGCAGAGCAGCTTTCAGACTTCCATTCAGACACCTGAACGGTTTCTATTCAGCGCTCCAAACACGATGGCTGCTCAGCAGCAGGTCTGTTTCTGTGAGACATGCCGACCTGTGGCGGGTTCCTGGAGGCGTGTGAAGCAAACACGGTCCAGCCAATGGCGCCTCGCCGTTCTGCTGTGGGACCGGTGACACACGGTGAGCGTGGGAACCCCACACATGACGGCTCACGTGTATCCGAATGCTTCCAAACATGGTGTAGATAATCCAGGGTGTTGATGCGTTGCTATAGGAGACTCTCTAATCAGGTTTTGCTGCTTTTTGGAAACTTTTCTTAGTCCCTCCTTATGGTTTCAGTTCGTCTTTGGAATTAGTTGACAAAACGTGACCCAAAGGTTTTAATTGGATTATTGTGACATTCTATTCTGAGCATTTCTAATCAGAACATGGAGGAACTGAAGCAGCCTGGGGTCCCCAATCTGAGAGATTATTTGCTTGATTTGCACCTTAAAGGTACAAAGCAGGTCTACTGCAGATCCTTCCTTCCAGTAGAACCAGTTAATGTTCACGGCAATCATGATGTAATTTGCACAGCTTCCGATCCGCTCCATCAGTTCTTACTGCGCTAATAAACCCCCCAAAATATTTCTCAATTGACCTCATTTTGTTACTTTTATCTTTCTTGTTGTGCGGATTAACTTACTGAAATATCTTATCGACCTGCATGTTTTTCATTTGCCTACATTTCCTTATTGTAGGAGTGTTTTTAGTAAAAATGTGTAGTAAAATGTAATGTTCTCTTCTGATAAATCTGTAATCCCCACAAGGCCCTTCAGTGAGGCCAGGGGCAAAAGTTGCCTAGGGCTCTAAATTCCTGGGGGCCCCATTAATGGATTAATACAACTATTCCTTATTTGTGCACATTATATACATCTTTGTTTTGTCATTTCCTCTTTTAGCTCCAATAAAAACAATGAAAAAAAAAAATGGAGAACAGATAAGCAGATCATGGCTTGTTTACAGCGAAAAGAAGGACTGGGTTATTTACTTTGGCCTTTTTGGAAACACAGGAAGGAGCAATCAGCTAAGTTAGAATGGGTTTAGTGATTGGATAAAAACTTTAATTCCTTGTGAGAAAGCGTGAAAAGTCAGCCGAGGACAAAAGAAAACAGGAGAACCACCAAATAAGAGATAGAAGAGAAGGATAAAACAGAAAAAAATAATGTATGTTTATTCTATTAAAATTTCTCTATCTGTATAACGGGTCTGTTTTATGTGTTGTCTTCCCAATTGAGAAAACCGCCCCCGATGAGACAGAATATGATGGTTCAACCAAAAAATGAAGCAGATGTTCAGCCATCTAAAACGGGTTTATTCTGCTGCAGGAACAAAGTACATCAAACATTCACAAAAGAAGCCATGAACGAGGACATTTACATCATCGGCGCCTCCATGGCCGTTCATGCTCCGCAGCCTGGAAATTATTTAGCTTCTAACACAATCAACAGTAAGCCAATAGCGCTGCTCCGAACTCAAATACCCCGTTAAAAACTGAAACAGTATAACGATGAGAAATGTTATTTCTTTCTTTTTGAAAGAAGTGAAACTAAATTAAAGCTATTTTCTATTAATAGGTCTGAAATACTCGCAGGTACATATCCAAAAAAAAAAGAAAAAAAAAAGAGAACGATCCATATTTAAGTGTAGATGATCCCTCTAGCTAAAGAGATAAATAAAGGTTCTTCTGTGAGCTGCAGGGTCGGTTCTTTTCAGAGACGTCGAACTCGGAAACAATGACGGCAGCATTAGAACCACACCTGCATTTAGCCCAGTTATCATTTACAAAGAAAGGTCCGGTCGGCCTTCCTGCTTCACAACAGCCACGACACAAAGCTCTGGGTATTAGAATACAGATGGATGAAAGCATGGATCCCCCCCCCCACCACCCCCCACCCGGTTCAGGTCATGCATTCGGATCAGAACAGCAGCAGAACTGCTGCGGTCCTCAAAGCTTGGGCAGCTCGGCTCCTTGGGGTCGGGAGGTTCTGATCATCTACAGCTAAATGTACAGTTGTGTTGGGATACAGAGTCGGGCCCCAAATATGCGGCTTTGGAGGGAAAAGGAACCAGCAAACACGAGACGGACCGACAACATTCAGGAGCTGTTTTTTTCTATGCAGGTTTTTCCTTTAATTATCAAAATCCTTCTTGTCTTTTTTGCCCTCCCCCTCGAAGCTGTCTGTCCCATCGCTGTTGTCGTGGCGACGCTTCCGGCTGTTGCGAATGTTGAAGCGAGGGTTCATCTGGGGCAGGGGGTCCATACCCAGAATCTTGTGGACCTGACGGAAGGCCAGGAGCCGCAGAGCGAACTGCAAAACAAAGAGGGTTTTAAGCGTGGCGCCCCCTGCTGGTGGTGCTGAGAAACAGACCGTCAGAGGGGAGCTGGATGGTTGAGAGCTCAGCAGCTCTGATCACTGATCTCTATTTATCCTCTGGATTGCTGCTTTGCCCGTAAAAATGTTGGTACTCCCCGCTCCCACTGAGACGCTCGGTAAAAATGCCTCCCTGTGTTGCCTTTGGCTGTAAAATCAAGCAGTTTGCCTGCGGCTGTAGGAAGACGTTCCACAGGTAATTTCACAGTCAGTGGATGAACTAACCAATAAATCCATCTATAGCCGACGGATCCTATAGTATAGTCTGTAGCGTACAATTATTCTGGCCATCTCAGACTGACTCGATGATATTGACAGAGTTGGCCATCGACATTGGGTCTTACGTTAGATAAT
>NW_015150893.1:677333-678918 GCF_000732505.1 Cyprinodon variegatus
CTTCTTCTTCTTGTTTACTACTGGTGGTTGGCTTTGGTGGCAGTACTGCCACCTGCTGCTCTGGAGTGTACACGCTTCGCCTATGAGAAAAAGGAGCAGCGCATGAACCGAACGCAACACACGCGAACCGAACCGAGACAGTCGAACCGAACGGTGCGGACGGTTTTCATAAACCGTTCCATCCCTTCTCTATCTATATCTATATATATCTATATATATACATATACCACTGTGTTTTTGTGTTAGTGTGTGCATAACTACTTATATTTTTTATGGTAATTTGAAAAAACTATACATACAATATATACATGTATATTACATGTAGATCATCAATTTAGCACTTTTGGCACATCTGTGTTATTATTATTCTCTATCAACACATTGATTCTGTTGTGATGGATTTGAATAATATGTTATATTACATGATTTAGAGACTTTATTGACTTCATAATGACTACTTGCCTATTTCTTTTTATTATAAGTTAAAATAATCTACTGATGTCATGAAACAGCCAGTGTTTGTCAAAGTGATGAATTTCTCTTTATTTTAAAAGTCTTAAGTCCCCATGAAAATGAGAAAATCATCATTGTTGTCGACCGGTCTAACTAGGGAGTACCAATATGGTGGCCAGTGGATTCACTTCAACCCCGTAATCCCAGCGGGCAATCAGCAATCCAGTGAATAGAGATCAGCGGCTCTGATCAGGGTTTTACAGGCTCCGCATGCTGCTGCTGCTGCTGGGCTCACCTCAGCAGTTCTGGTCAGAAGCCAGACCAAAAAACCCAACCTGTGTTTAACGGGTCAGGTTTTGGAAGTCTGACACCAGAAGTTCTGGTTCTGAACCTCTATGGCAGCTGTTGCTTTATTTTAATCCACTATGAACAGTTTCTAAACCAGAGCTAAATCCTCAAAGTTAACATTTGCTTTCAAAGAGCAGGAATGTGTTTAATAAGTCGATCTCAGAGCAGGAGGTAAAAAAAGACTCCTTCAGATGAGCTGTGGCAGCGCATCAAGGCCAAACCTCAACTCTGTGTTGTTCTCTAGTAGAAATGCTTTTAATTCTGCAATGGAAAGGAGTTTTCTTTTTACCTGAGCACTTGAAGTGATGTCCTCCCTCTGCTGCTCCTCCATGGCAGCCAGAGTGTCCACAGGCCTCTTCTCACACGGATCCAACAAGCCTGGTCCGCCTGCTCAGAGGAACAAAACAAACAATGTTGCTGCGTGGAACCAAACCCCAAGAGCTGAAGATCACCGAGTCCAGTCCAAACGGACCAGAAGCTGCTGCTGGAGGTCACCATGTTCTACTGGAAAGGCCACTTCTTCTTGAATACAATGATTAGTTTGGGGAATATTCTTTATCCACAAAAAAACAAAAACTTTAAAATCAGATTTGAGGTTTTTATCTGAATTTTATATTTTAAAGAACTAAGTGGAATTAAAATTGAAGAATGATTTAACCTCTAAATCTTGACCTTTGACCTTTTAGTGCTCCTTTACTGTAACCCTATCCAGACTAGGTTCTTCGGTACTTTCTGTCCATGTAGGGATTCTACTAATAGTTGGATTAAACTGGAACATTTTTTT
>NW_015150893.1:680133-682160 GCF_000732505.1 Cyprinodon variegatus
TAATAACCATTAAAATATGTTGATTGTTATGTTAAACTGATGAAACCTTTCAGTTAGTTTATCGCTGATTTTAAAAGAAGCCTAAAAGTCACTCTTCCTACCGTTTACTTCTACTGCTAAGATCCTGTTTATGTCTGTAAGCTCTGTTGAAAAAATGCCCCAAAAAACAAAAACAAAACAAAACAAACATCACAATCCTACGTATCGTGTCAAGTACTGCTCACATCGGCCAGGCCGTCGCAGAACCATGAGCTTTATTCTGAAAAAGACTGCAGGATGCAGATAAAACCAGCTCACCAGGAAGTAAAATCCCAGAAGAAATGCATTCAAAGACGCGCCTCAGAGCGTCACCGGGGCTGAGAGGAGCGGCGGCGCTGTTTATGGCCTTCTCAACCAGCAGCTCCATCGCCTGGATGAAGAACGCAAAGATGAGTTTCATTCCCATAGAAAGTACCAATAGATCGGTACTTCTACGTTCCTTTCCCCCTCTGATCTGTCGAATCAAACCATTGCTGTGGAAAATTATTAATCACTGACAAAAAAAGGTGAAGATTATGGTTGAAAAATTAACCCAAATGATTCAGGAGTTTGATTAGCATAATTTTCAGGCCTTTTCAGGATCAGTTCTCTGCAATGGGAGGACCTAAGGCAGCAGTGTTTTTGAGTCTGAGTCGACGCAATCAACTGGTTTTCCTTAGAAAACGTTGAATCAATCTGACTGTATGATCTGGTTGAACTGTCTGTGGTGTGAATTGGCGCTATATAGATAAATTGAATGAATTCAAAGACAATTATTCCTGTAATCTGAGGGAGCTCCAGTTACTGTTTCAGTGGATTCATATCAGATTAAAGCTAAATCAGAAAATGAACCATTAGATGCTAAAACAGGGTTTATACAGAAATGAGCAACTCTAATTTCATGATTTTTTAGTGCTCTATTAATGCTATTAGAAATAATTTTAATGCCATCAACAAATACCCATGACTCTCATATTTACACGGCAAATTCCTCAATTTCCAGCTTTACGATCAACCGGAACCGGAATATATCGCCATATATTGTTTAATAAATTGTTTTTATAAACTTCTTTTTTTTTAAATAAAGCATTTTAAATGCCAAAATCATCGTATTTTATGAATTTTAATGCCAATTCAGGCCTTAATTTAAAAAATAATTATTTAATGACTTTTAATGAGCTGTGGAAAAGTAAAAGAGGTAAAGAATGAGGCTGTGGTCCAAACAGCTGCTTTATCGTCTCCACTTACCGTATTTTCACGACTATAAGGCGCATATAAACATCTTTTTTTTCCCTAAAAATGTGCCGCGCACCCCATCTGTGTGTTACTGCGGACGTTTGAGACCGCCATGAGAACGTTAAAGGGGGAAGTGTGCGCAGGGATTGTGTATAAAAGAACAGGTATGTGCTTTATGCAGAACTCCTGATCTCCTCATTGAGGAGATGATGAAAGAGTGGCTGAGGGAGTGAATGTAAGGAGACCAGGTGGTTTTTTTTCACACATCACCATCGCTGTTAATCTGTGACTCCATGCGTGCCCATCTCACAGCCGATGTGAAAAACATGGTGAAACAAATCAACAATGTGCTTGCTGTTATTCAAGAAGGTCTGACAAAGGAACTTCAACCGCTCGACATCGGTGTGAACCGGCCGTTCAAAGTAATGCTGCGTTCACACTAGGGGTGTAAATCACATCCATCATGGCGATTCGATTCAGTATCAATTTCCTGACCCAACGATTCGATTATTTTCGATACTCAAGAATACGCACGATTCGATTCGATTCGATTATTCGGTTAAATTTTTCCATTATTATTATTATTTTTTTTACACCTTACAGGCTAAACAAAGTTTCAAGTTTGAAATAAATCAATGAAAGCTGTAATATCATTATGCATTTTCTTTAGAAACAACAGCAAATAACAGAAGTAGAAAAGAGCGAGGTGCGCTGGAACGCTGGGACCCTTTTTCCACATGGATCTCCGCTCTTTTTGGCCCTCATGTCCCTCC
>NW_015150893.1:683050-687061 GCF_000732505.1 Cyprinodon variegatus
CATTTATTATTATCAGACATTTTTAGCTGCTTTTTTATTGCAGAGTTTAGAGGCTGAACGGTTGTTGCTCACCCATCCAGGGAACGGTGACCAGGTGGGAACCCGCTGACAGAGGTCTCTCAGGATCCGGATGATGATCACGCAGGACTGGAGACCATTGGCTCTAGCCTTTTGATGCAATACAGTTAGGTTTATGCAGTGAACCAGATTAACAGGCGATGAATGGACCAAACAGGTGAATCAAAGACATTACAGAGGTCCAATCACTACTGTGCATAATGGAAGCTTTAATACACTTTCATGTGTTTAGGCCAAAGATCTGCATTCAGCTGCCATTCCCAGTAGTCTTGTACCTCACAGTTAGTAAAGGAGCTGTGAGTTTACAAGATGCACGAGAAATCGGGACGTTTCTTGGCATCTTCTAAACCCCTGACCCCGGATTTATTCCAGTTCCTCACAAACAGGGACTGAGAAGTACAGCAGTCCAACTGAGAGAAGAGCGCAGGGACCGAAAGAGGCAGGAAATCCGATTTACTTTGCCCACATTTTAGCTCAGAGAGCAAAAATGACAGGAAACTACTCAGATGTTCCCTCTTCTCTCGACCCCTGATCTATCAAAGTTAAGAGTGAAGACAATACAAACGTTGGTCTTAAAGGCATTTTTGTGCAAGTTATTTTGCAGCCTTATGGAGTAGCTGAAAAATGCAGAGGAAAATACAAGGATGCCAATTGGTTGGAGCAATAAAAGGCTGGAATGAAGGATCCGGATGGGCGGAGCTTCACCGTAATGGAAACCAAATCAGGTCGTTAACAAAGCGGCATCCTTGAATATTTAGATTCTCTTGGTTCAAATATGAACAACTGTACTTTCCATTACATCAAAAATAGCTTCAAAATTAAAAAAAAAATAAAAAAAGAATAAATAAAGCATCTCATAAGGCTACAAGGAGAAAGTAAAATGATGTTCCGAACCTGGAACCACTTAGCGTGGCGCAGAGCAGCCAGAGCGTCAAGGCATTTTTGCCTGTCCAAGACGTCCGCTGGGTCTTTCACCATACCCGAGGTTACATCTAAAAATGGATTTGAAGGGTCAAAACGCTGAGGAGGAGGAGGAGGAGGAATGGGTGTTTGACCAGGTCAGAGAGGCTGGCAGAGAACAAACACATTGCCACACATACCAACATTTTCTATGTTTAGTCATTACAAAGAAAACCATACAGCCTGACCAACAATGACCCCCGCTGTGAAGGACCCCCATGAGAGCTGGCTGACAATTTGCTAAGTCATTTTTTATTTTATTTTTTTCATTTACAGCCAATATCCTCTTAACCCTAAACTTGAATAAAACAGATTTGTTCTGTGGATGGCATGCTGTAAGGGTTTCCATGGCAACAGATGGATCAACATCAGCTAAGGATTGAAATAGAGCGGCGAGCAAACTGCTAGGAGGAAGTGAGCTGATATAAGAGGTGGCATGGTCAGTAGTAGGTGTGGCAAAGTTTTTGGGATGTGAGAAAACCTTGGTCAAAAATCCTTCCGAGTCTGTGGGGCCCAACCGAATGGCTGCCGCAGGGCGGGGCTTTATCCTCTCAGGACCAGTGTGTGCATTACTACCAAATATTGGAAATTGGGGAAGAAAAAAAAAAAAAGAGGAAGCAATGGTTGCCAAAGAGGAAAACAAAAAGACCAACTACCCGAACGTAGAACCAGAGGGGTTAGAGATCACTGCATGCAGAGCTAACATCAGCAATCAGGACTACAGAGGCTGTGCTCCGATGCAACCAGAGATTCCTCGGCTCCGACCGTCTCTCCTGAACTTTAAACCATACTCCCCTAAGAACAACGATCAATTTAATCATCGGTTCAAATCCTTTATCCTCTTTTTTTTTTTTTTTATTATCAGTAAAAATAAAAAAATTGCAACAAAGAAAAGAAAAGAAAAAGCGATCAATCTCAATGTGACCCTTGGGTCAATTTTTTGAGGTCAACTCAGGGGAGCACTTGAGAACAGGGTGGGGTGGGGGGGGCGTAAGCGTGGTGAACCGTTCACCAGCACACAAACAGATTTGTTTCCTGTGGGAAAATTACATCCATTTCCTCGACCCAAAGACGCGTTCAAACTAATTCAGCTTGGGGTGTAAATGGCGCCTCCCGGTGGCTGTTCGTTAAACTGATCTCAGGACTAAATGTGGGGGAAAAGATGTAATGGTGCCTTCCATTGAGTATAGCCAACAATACGAATGGAAACCATCCCCGGGAACACAGGAAACAAAACAGAGCCTCACCTTGGAATAACTAGACCGAACACAAGGCAAACACGGATCATGCTTTGTTCCAAGGATAAAGAAAGCTTTCGAGAGGAAGGAGTCACAGAGCAGAAGGTGGAAGAGCAACACTGCTGGCACGTTCCTTTCATTCACCCAGAGACCCTCGCCCGGCACTGAGCCCACCTTCACACTAAGGATCCAGGCTGGCCTATCAAACTGTTCAAAGACAAATAAAAAGCTAAGCTTCCCTGAAAACCCCCAAAGGAAGGGGGGGGCGCGAGAGGAGAGGCTCTCAGCAAGCCAGAAACGGCGTGCCAGCAGATCTATGCTCTTTGGGAATATCAACCAACATACTGAAACCGATTGCATAGAGAGAGCAGAGAGATGAGTGCAAGAAGGAAGGCTGTGGGGGAGGGGGATTTCCGACCTCCATCCCGGCCCGTTTCCTCTCGGATGACAGGCGAGGTCAGAGTGATGGTCACTTGCATCTTCGGCTCGGTGCAGGATGTCAGAATGATGGCCGCCTCCTCCACCGACCCTTTGACCTCGTACTTGTCTGGAGTCACCAGCTGCAGGGAGAGAGAGGCACATGTCACCACTCCACCCGTACCATCAGCTCATTCGCCCATCCAGATATACATCTGGGTCGCCCTCGATTTTATTTAGTTAAAAAGACCTGAATTACATTTTTTGCTGACCAAAAACAGTTACCGTACTTAAATATAATGTGTTAAAGGTTAATAATGTATTCCTGAGAAAATAAAGCCTTAAAATCCTTTTTGTTTTATCACTCTGTGCCCGATCTGCACTGGAAATGGGATCCTACGCTACTTCCTGGAGCTAACTCTTTTTGTTTTGGATTTAAACATAAATCCAGTCTTTTTATCTTTTACGTTCGTGTTAACATAATGGTATATAGTGCGTAATCTAAAGAAAGAAACAACTAAAATGCAGATAAACATGGTCAGATTTTGCCGGACTGCTCTGAGCAGGTCCCATGATGACGTCAGAGAAGCAGTTTAAAGGAGAAAATGTAAAGAAAGGTCATAAAATATTTTTTCAAAGATGTGTATTAGCATTCTTTAGTAAGTTAAGGATAGAAATAAGTAATTTTAGTACCATAAATATATTATTTATGGACACCTGGATGTCGCGCAAGCTTAGGACGGATCGTGCTTCTGGAACGGATCGGGTAGTGACACTGCACACCAACAGCCCCGCCGTTACAATAATTACTGCAACTCTTTATATGCTGGCTTGGACCGCTCACTTTTACACCGTCTGCAGTTGGTACAAAATGCAGCTGCCTGTCTCCTTACATAAACGTGACCACATATCACCTGTTCTAGCCTCACTGCACTGGCTCCTGGTTGTTTTTAGGATAGATTTTAAATTTTTATTGTTTGTTTTTAAAGCTCTTAATGGTCTAGCCCCCCAGTATTTGACTGAGATTCTCCAAATTCATGCCCCGGCCAGAACACTGAGATCCTCTAATCAGCTGCTACTGGCGATGCCTAAAACCAGACTTAAAACTAAAGGTGATCGAGCCTTTATGGCACCGAGGCTCTGGAATAACTTACCATGGCATGTTAGATCAGCAGGCTCCTTTGAGGTTTTTAAATCATCTTTAAAAATCACATCTCTTCTCCCTGGCTTTTAATCATGTCTAAGTGGACATTTGGCAAAATTTTATTTTAAATTTTATTTTATTCTAAAATGTATTTTAATTGAAACATTTATCTTA
>NW_015150893.1:687121-689651 GCF_000732505.1 Cyprinodon variegatus
CTTTATGGCAGCGGAATAACTTGCCTTGGCATGTTAGATCAGCAGGCTCCTTTGAGGTTTTTAAATCCTCTTTAAAATCACATTTCTTCTCCCTGGCTTTTAATCATGTCTAAGAGGACATTTGGCAAAATTTTATTTTAAATTTTATTTTATTCTAAAATGTATTTTAATCTATTTTTATGTGTTTATGTATTTTAGCTTTAGCTTTTATCTTATGTTCCTTAACTGTGATTCCTGTACAGCACTTTGGTCAGCCCCGGTTGTTTTAAATGTGCTTTATAAATAAAGTTTGAGTTGAGTTGAGTTGATTTATCCTCTTAACGCCTAGCATAATTTACTGGTACTATAACTAATGGGGTCCGGCTAACTGGAGAGTTTCTCAAAGGTCTTCTCTTACTTTGGGTCAGTGAACGCACCACAGCTATGCAGCTACTTTGGGCTTCATCAGCATCTATTTGACCTTCTGGTTCCAGATAGAAGGAAGAGATGACGAGATCTACCGGTACTTCACGCTGATCTGTCAGTCATTTTATTTCTAGGATCTGATTGGCTAAGAATCCTCAAACGTTTCCTATAAGCCAGCCAATGACCGGACTTAAAATCAGAAAGTATGAGGTCAGTACCGTTAGCTGTTTGGGGAGGAGCTCCACGATGCGAGCCAGGAGGCTCTCTGTCGGCTTCTCTGAGCACAGCAGGACCAGGTTGACGTTCTTGTCGCCGCGCAGCAGCAGGCCTTTAGCCAGAACCCCGACCCTCATCACACCTTTCAGGACTCTGGGGTTAGGAAGGAGAGATGGGAACCAAAGCGGGGAGAAAGTTTCACATCTCTATTACATGTGCATTAAAGATGGTTTAGCCGCACAAAAACCAGGAAACATTTATTATCCGATAAAAGAGCTCAGGTCCAAGGTGTCTGAGGTCCGTCGCTCATTCAAAGAGCAGGATTTTTGACCCAGTAGAACCAGAACTCCCACCTGTCTTTCACCGCTTCCTTCTTCTCTTTATCCTCTTCCTTTTCGTTCTCCTGATCTGTGATGATGTCAGAGACCAGCTTGAGGGCCCGCTCCGTGATGGAAACTATTTTCTGGATAGACTGGAGCTCGTCCTCAGAGGGGTAGATGGCGGCGTGCTTGGACATGACATAACGGTCATCAGAGGAGTCCGGACGACGTGGCGGCTGGAAAAGGACACGGATTTAGAGACGCTGGACTTATGCTGCCAACAGTAAACAGATAAAACTATCGGTCCTTTATTCCTTCAAACATGGAGGTTCATAAATCTAGAGCCAAATTGGATTTTTGATTTTGTTTCCCAATAGAACAGTTAAAAAGATCACCTTAGAAAGTTTAAGAAATGTACATTTCAACAATCAGAATTTGGATATTTTATTGTCACTTAATTTACAAAGTGAAACTCAGATATTACACCCAGTGAAATATGTTTTCCAATTATGATGCTTGTCCGGCAGAGAAATTAAAATTCAACAAACAATTCCTGAGAAGAGTAAAATATTTTCTTATCAGAAACATCAGATTTATTATAATGTAAAATATTTCTCCATTTGGGCTTGATTGGTTTGAAGGTTTAATTCAGATGATCTTGATTAAATCAATTCAATTCAATTCGTTCACACCAAACATGCTTGTAGCGACAGTGGAGAGGAAAAACTCCCTTTTAACAGGAACAAAACCTCCAGCAGAAACAGACTCAGTGTGAGCGGCCATCTGCTGAGGCGTTCATTTTTTTTTTATCTCAATGAATTAATTCATTTTTTAATTTTTTATTTACTTAGTTTAAATGCATCCAATATAAACGAGTTTTGATGAAGGAAAGCAGCTCAGATCTGCTGCAGGAGATCATAAATCATTAGTTTACAGATATCGGGTATAACTGAACATTTTCATTGTTCCTGTCGATAATAAAAAAGCCTCCGTTTTGCCCTTCGCCTCTTTAAAAAGCTCGGCGGCTCCAGTAACGGCCGAGGAGCAGTGGCGAGATGCTTCCTGGAAGGTTAGCTAGAAGCGTAAAAAGTCCTGGAAACTTACCATTGGACCCTGCGGTTGTAGACCGGGCATACCGGGTCGGACTCCCAGTAGACCGGGAGGGCCCGGCGGCCCCTGTGGATACCCGCCATCTGGCAAACGGCGGCCATCCCAGTGCAGCTGCTCCTCCTCCATGCGCCTCCAGTACATGTCCTCTTCATAGCGCCTGAGATCCAGAGCAGACAGTCTACTTTAGGTGATGATGTCACACAGTTAAGGCTAAAGCGAGCACCTTGGTACGCCTCCATCAGTAGGAACTACAGTACAGGCTAGAGGTTTGCAACATGTTTTCATTATTGATCAAATTTTTGTCTTCACTGGATCTGAAACTTAATCAGTTTTAATAGAAATCTGTGGAAAGTGGTGAGATAAAATCTGGATAAACCTCCTCAGAATGGAGAGTTTATATCTCTGCTGGGAGTTAAACATCTTTCAAGGTTCCCACACGTCTACTAACATCAAGCTGAAGGACTTTTTAAGACCAATTC
>NW_015150893.1:690419-692506 GCF_000732505.1 Cyprinodon variegatus
GATCTACTCAGTCTATTTCTATGCTGTGCTTTGACAGAGATGTTATGCTCTAACGAGGAACTTCTGTGCCTGGATGGTGTCCTCCCCCCAAATTTCAATGAAAGCCTCAGTCTCTGCATCATCCCGGGTCTCAACAGGCTTTTTCGATGCCATTTATTGTACGCAGGCTGAGAAGAAGTTCGTGTTGTGAACTGGTGAATTGCAAAGCTGCTGTACGTACCAGCTTCATGCCAGTGACGTTACGCTACGTGATTGGCTGAACGTTGCCACCCGATGTAAAACATTACGGTTGCCCAGACAACGATAACATGACGCAGCGTCAGTGTGCCGAGTCAGGAGCATCTGCAGCGTTAGCGTGTCTAATGACTGATGAAGTTTTACCTGAGTGATAACAAAACTGAAAAAGATCCGTTTATGTAAACAAACTTTGATATAAAGGTGGAGAGCTGGGTAGCGCTGTGGCTAGCTGTGATCAGTAGCTAACAGGTTAGCCTCTTTTAGCTCGCTCAGTTAGCCATATTAAGCTACACTACTTTTAAATTCATGTCAACAACAACCGTTCATTTTCTACAAGTAGAATAACTGTTTTCTTTGTCTAAAATCACTTTGAAAGTCATTTTTAAGATGTTCCACTTGTCCTCCTCTGCCAAAATAAAAAGAATAAAAATAAGCTGAGACTTTTGTCACCTTGTTAAATTGCAGAGCTCAGTCTGTCCTAGAACGCAGTACTTTCCTTCAAGACTGACAATGATTGTTTTCTGCATTCGGCTACTTTAGATCGCCAATAAAATGTAAAATAATAGCAAATATAGGTAATAATATGTCAAAACTCCAAAAGAGATCGGATCCTTAAGAAACCGGTGCAATACAGTTTATCCGACCCGAGCAGATCTGGTACCTGCACCGGACAATCCGGAGAACCTGCGAAATGAGTCAGCTGACTGTAAATAGGAGAGGATGCGGTCTGCTTATTTGCTCGTTCTTAACTGAGAACAGAGACTCAACTGAACCACAAAGAGCCCTACTGTTGAGCTAGTACCAGTTTAGCAAGGTTTGCTTGTGTCTGGCACGGTTCAGTGGCGTTTACACGCAACAGTTACCTCGGTTACCGTGCCCGGACCAATCACGGTTTCAAATGGCTACTGTAAATGGGGCTATAGGCAGTGTAAACATTTTCTGTCACGTGTTTGTTTTCAGTATGAATTCTGCCCTTTGACATCATTTACTGCTTTCCTGATGTTTCTTTAGTCTCAAGTTTCCTTTTGGGATTTAAATGTGATACTTATACCTGCTTGCAAAGAGTTTATGAAAGAATCTTAGAAAAAATAAATAAATAAATCAAAGGTAATGATGAGAAATTTAACATAAAGAGAAATTTCTGCAGAGAATCTAAACTTCACAGAATTGGATTGAACATGTAAAAGTGTGGATGGGAGACTAAGTGAGACACTTCCCCTAAATGAGGCCTAAACCAAATCAACCTGCAGTGGTGATCAGTAAAGCATGTGTTCAGGTTTGCATGGAGTGCAGAAGAAAGCCAGACCTCATCTCCATCCTCCAGCGCTCCTCCTCCTCCCTTCTTCTCCAGTACTCCTCTTTCTGCATCTGCTTCCTCATCTTCTCCTCCTGGATCTTTCTGGCCCGGATGCTGGGCTTGACCTCGACCTGCAGATCAGGGTTGACCTTCTTCTACAAAAGAAATCAGAGAACGAGGCTTACTGCTGTGATCTCCGGATACTTTGTGCTAAATAGAAGCAGGTTTGTTGTAACAGCAGACTGAGTTACTTTCCGCAGGTTAAACTGTACATCTGTCATCAATCGGTGCTTTTAGACTCAGATTCATCCTCATCACTCAATCGAAGAGCTGAATTTTAACCCTGTAATTCCCAGAAGGCTGTCTTCTGTTTCACTTTGAACCAAGCGTACCAGTTTGGACGTAGGAATATGTAGTAATATTTAAGGTGTTAAACAACTTTGAAAGCGTGTCACACTGGATAGATCAATGTTTATCTTAGTTTCCGTAAACCTGCAGACGTTGATCAGTCTTCAGAGTCATGATATGAATTTTAACAGAACCAGCATTGTTC
>NW_015150893.1:694882-698307 GCF_000732505.1 Cyprinodon variegatus
ATTATTAATCCGAACAGATGAATCGATTTGCTAAATAATCGTTTGTTGCATCCCCGATCGGATGTCATGTCCAACAACCGCTTCCAAAATAAGGCTTTCAAAAACATAAAAAAAGAAAATAAAACAAAGTGTGTCATGTAATTTTTCCCCACTTGCTTTTTAGACCTTAACAAAAAAAAAGACTAAATTTGTGTATATTCGTGATTCATATATTTCTTTTATCTACTTACGCTTTAGGGCTCCTGTAAGAAGCTCGAATACTGAGCATCAGAGGAGAAACCAGCCTCCATGTGTGTCTCCAAGGGTCAGTGTCTTACCTTGTACTGCAGGCGGTGCCTCCGTCCCTTCAGATGCATCTCCTTGGCGTTGGGATCATTGAAGCTACATTCACACAGCTTGCAGTGGAAGCGAATCACCTTCCCTTCATCGTTCCTCACCTACAGGAAAACATTCAGGTAACACCGAGAAAACAACTCAAACCCAGAGGAGCAGCTGAGCGTCTGCGGGATTAAGTTCATAAAGACCAGAGGTGTCAAGTAACAAAGTACAAATACTTTACTGCAATAATTATTTTTTAGACAACATTTTAAATCTACTCCTTACATTTTTTTTTATATTTCTACTTTCTACTGCTTACATTCTAACAATAGAGTTGTTATTTTTGTTTTGTTTCATATAAGATAATGCTGTTATGGCCTGTTGGTATAAAATAAAAACCATCAAAATAAGTTGTTTCATCCAGAAAATTTGTTTTTTGGTTGTAAACGGTGCTGCACCAAAATAAATAGTTCTTCAAGATAATGTCAAATTAAATTTGATACTGTTAGCATTAAACTGCAAAATCATCCTGGAAATAAAATTTATATTCCCTCAATTTGAGCAGGAAAGTAAGATGATCTCCCAATGGAATGAGCATTTTTACCCTTAAAGATAATTAATTATTATGGACTTGAAATAAGAGACTGCAGTTGGTTTTTCTATTTTTAAATGTAAATCGTCTTATTCTGTTAGCAGTGTTTCTTTAAAAAAGTATTTAAAGAATAAATATGTAGATAAAAATTTTTTGCAGTTTAGTTAAAAAAATTAAGTATAAGGAAGTTATCATCCAGAATGATAGGAGGGTAGTGCAATAAAGCTTGTGTACTCAACATTTTTTCCTGCATTAATTTTACTTCTAGTAGTTTTAAAAAATGCTACTTTTACACTTTTAGTTGAGTAAAACGATAAAGTTGATCCTCTTAACCTCTACAATAGTGTTTTTAAACTGTGGGATTTATGNAATTTGAGCAGGAAAGTAAGATGATCTCCCAATGGAATGAGCATTTTTACCCTTAAAGATAATTAATTATTATGGACTTGAAATAAGAGACTGCAGTTGGTTTTTCTATTTTTAAATGTAAATCGTCTTATTCTGTTAGCAGTGTTTCTTTAAAAAAGTATTTAAAGAATAAATATGTAGATAAAAATTTTTTGCAGTTTAGTTAAAAAAATTAAGTATAAGGAAGTTATCATCCAGAATGATAGGAGGGTAGTGCAATAAAGCTTGTGTACTCAACATTTTTTCCTGCATTAATTTTACTTCTAGTAGTTTTAAAAAATGCTACTTTTACACTTTTAGTTGAGTAAAACGATAAAGTTGATCCTCTTAACCTCTACAATAGTGTTTTTAAACTGTGGGATTTATGCTTCTACTGGAGTAATAAACATTAATACTTCTGACACCTCTGATAAAGATCTACCTCCTCGACGTAGTCGTGGCCCACAGGCTGGACGTCACTCTGCAGGGCGATGAGCGCCGAGGCCGACAGAGAGTCACAGGCATCAGATTTAGCGTCTGGGGAGCCAGAGGAGGGCGTGGCGGGCTTAGTGACATCACCTTTCCCATCTTCTCTCGTCTCTTCCATCTTTGACGTGGTCTGTAATTTACTTCCAGCTGGATTATGTTAAAAAAAGGAAAAACATCAAATAAAAGAAGCTAAAAATCTAAATGAGGCTAAAATGGAAGGAATAGAACAAAGAACGATCACTAACCGACAAAATTAATCTTGGGGGCGCCGATTTTCTTCCCAGCAGATGCAGAGCCGGCAGCAGAGAGGCCGCCGCTCGCCGGGTTCTTACTAGCAGCCGCGCCGCTGCTGGTTGTACTGACAGCTTTCAGATAGGGGGCGCCAGAGCTGGAGGTGGAGGACAGACACGTGCTGGCAGCGCTGGAACTGCTCAGGGTGGTCTTACCAGCAGCAGACGCGCTGGAGGCGGAAGTCTGAGCGACCATACTGGGCTCTGTGGAGGGGATGGGCTTCCCCAGTTTGGTGTGAAGCTTCACAACCTGGAACAAGAACCCAGAACGTTTCAGCTTTCTAACGAACGCAGGTGTGAGGCGATGAACCGAGGCGTGTGAGAGATGGGAATAACCCGAACCTTCTGGTGCTTGGCTCCTCGGATGTGGGCGGCGTACGCATCAGCTCCAGTGCAGGAAACGTCGCAGAGTTCGCAGCGAAGCTGGTTCTGAGCGTTTCGGGCCAACGCGCCTCCTCCACTGCTGCTGCTGCTGCTGCTGCTTCCCTGAGACACCTTCAGCGCGGCTTCCTTCTTCTTGTGCTTCTGGCCTTCCAGATGCTCCTTGTAGGTCTGATGTTGGAAAGGAGGCGATAATGGAATATATGCCAAATATATCAGACACGTTTAGAAAGGAGTCTTTTCTGGCGACTCTGAACGCCTCGCTGTGGTTCGTTGCTTTTTTAGCAGCGTTCAGATAGCCGTGACGCTAGCAGCTGGCTACATCAGTAGTGCAGACTTACCTGGGGGCCGGCACAGCTGATCTTGCAGACGTCACAGTAGTGTATCTGAGTGGGTTTAGGTGGCTGCTTGGGTCTGAGCTGCTTGTTCTGGAAGGTGGGCTTCTTATTGAACGTGTTTCCGCTCCAGGCGGCCGTCGCTGCCACCGCTGCTACCGCCTGCTTCTGCTGCTGCTGCTGCTGGTAATAGCTGGAGGCTGCAGAGTACACGGCTGCTTCGTAGCCCGAGTAGGAGGTTCCTGGAGCAGAGACACAGCATCACATGAATCCTGATCACTCACGGTGGTTACTGATGGGCGGGGCTCGTTTAAGACGTCCACCAGGTTTCAGATTATAGTTTGGATCGAGGAACAACAACAGAAAAGGGAACTTAAACCTGTTTGATGGAGTCTAATGAGTGGGCTTGTTTGGTAGGAAAGTTGATTCTAAGAACAAATCATGACCTGAACCAATAAACTGATGCTTAACTGCAGATTATTTCTTATGCTACGCTCACACCATGCCTCTAGAGCAGCTTTGACTCTCCTGAAGCACATCAAACACTAACCCTAGCGCCCAGTAAAGTGTGTCCAGATGCGTCTGATGCTTCTGCTGCTCCTGTGTTCAATGGAAGAGAGAAGCTTTGCTATA
>NW_015150893.1:699731-700881 GCF_000732505.1 Cyprinodon variegatus
TTTTGAGCAACGATTACCTACAAATGTAAAACATAATTTTACAAGAGAAACATGTCCATTAGGTCACTAGAAGATTCTCTCTTAGCTATAAAGGAAGGAAGACAAATTGGGTCTCAGTCCTACTAGTGTCAGCGAGGAGAGAGGCATCAGTTCTGACAGCTGTCTGCTAACATCCAGTGAAGAGAAAGTCCCTGCTTGAATTTATAAACTGTGTTTACTTCTTTACAGCTGCAGAAAGAAGAGCTTTAATAACACCCAACCATCAGAGTCTTCATAAAGGTGTTCAGGGTAGAATGTTAGCTCTGCAGTTCACTTTAGACACAAAATAAATATTTAAATGTTCTTAATATATTTAAGACAACAACTTTTCTACATGTCAAAGGTTAATTAGTTGCAGAGTGAGATGAAGAGCTGCAACCAGCATTCCAGCGGGTTTAAACACCAACTTTATCATCAGGCCAAAAACCTTAAATGTTGCCTTAACTATGAGGGTGACATTAAGAACATGGGGCCAGTGGCTCTGATGATGGAAAAGTTACCAGAGTATGTGACGGCGTTGGTGCTGTATGTTGGGCTCTGGGAGTAAGAGGGAACGACCGAGGCGGCGGCCGCCACCGGCTGCACGGTGGAGGTCACTGGGAAGATGGAGAAGGTGGATGAAGCTGGACTGGCAGCGGCGGGCTTTATGACGGTCACCTGACGGTTCTGCTGGCTCTGGGTGTACGAGGTCACACCTTGGCTGTATACAGGTTTGGGAGCTAGAAGCAAAAAACAAGATAGAAATACAGATTTAATGCAGCCAAGATGGCGAACTTAAACCAGAACGGAACTGATGGAAAATCTGCTCAGCCTCTGTCGGCCCGCTATGCACAACAAGCGCACCAAAAGGCCCACAGCTAATCAGACACGCTATCACTGGCAAACCTGCCATAGTCTCAGGCTCCGTCCACACGAAGTCAAAACGAACACGTAAGGCTAATATTTTCCAAAACGTTTGTCGTAAAGACGGAGACGTAAAATAAATGTGATCGTCCACACGAATGCATGAAAACGCTGCAAAATGTATGCCAGGCCTGTAAGTGGCGCTGTGGTGCCAAAGCACCAAAGCAAAAATAGGTGAAAACAGGCAACGAAATGTTGGGCATGTGCT
>NW_015150893.1:702408-707742 GCF_000732505.1 Cyprinodon variegatus
GACAAGTTATCTCAGTTACTGAGCTCGGACCGGTCTCGGCTCAGTTTTTTAAGGGTAGTGTAAACGGGGTAATAAAGAGCGTATGATCAGACCGCCTCATCTCCTTACAGTCAGTTTCCCTACTGTACCACACGATTTCCAGTGATGATTCTGCTTAGCGGTGATGAACCTCAACATCTGTCGTCGTATCCTAAGCTCTGATCAGACTATCGTTTGTCGTATCCACTTCCCAAAAGCCGACTGTCAAGTAAATTCACCAAAGGCTGCCTTCTTGGCCTGATTCTCAGCTAACAACGAAATTCACAATTATAACCAAACTTCCTGAATGTTACGGGCACCGCCATGTTGGTTTGCTTGTCTCGCTCTAGAGAGCAGTAGTACCGTAGATCGTCACTAGGAGGCGAGGAATCGTGCTAGCGTGGCGTGTAAACGGTGGTAAAAAAGCGACTTCGGCGCGGTTAACTGATCCAAGCTTGGTTTGAACTCAGCACGGTTTGGTTTTTAGAGGGTAGTGTGAATGTTCACTACCGCCTTGCCGATTTCAAAATAAAAGGAGATCTTAACATATGATTTTTTAAACATGATCGACCTGCTAAGAATCAGCATTTGGCTCCCTTCCCACTGGCAAAAAAAAAAAGCTGGTCTAACCCCTCGCTTGCAGCTGCGTGGCCTCTTACCCCCTGCGGCTGCGTGTCTGGTGACATCACCATGCTGGGTTAGCCTTGATGATGTCGCTAGTGCAAAAGAAATCAGGAAAGTAAACAATGGAAAGCAGCATGTAAGGACGCCAGGGCGTAGTCTGTGTTCTTTTTTTTCTTCGTTCTTTTATCCGCCTGAATCCCTCTCACCAGAGCTGCTCCACGTTTATCGAATGTTAACAGAGACCTTTCTGCTCGTTAGATCAGAAGTGACTGGTACAGTGTGTTAACGTCCGTACGTTGCGTTCAATGGTATCACGTAATTTTGTGGGTCTGGTGTTACCACAGCATGCCGATCACAGCTGAGGTGATTTTAACGCGAGCCGCTTTTCGAGTCATTTGACCCGGTAGACACGTGTCAGTGAACTGTTCCCACTGCTACTAAAAGCTCATTGTTACTAGGTTCAAGGTTTTTCAGCCTGTGGGAAAGGGTTATAAAATATGATGATGGGAACCAATGGGTTTATTTTTTCATCAAAGGGATTAGCTCGTCCATCATAGAATTGAATCATTTACTCCCCTAATTTGAAACACTGGAGACATTTCAAGTAGGAAGGTTCCACGATTGTATATTTAGGTTTAAAGGAGAAAAGACTGATGGTTAAGTCTGTATCTTATATGTAGCAACAGCTGAAGGTGCACCAATAAACTCTACTGAATGATTAGGAACTCTGAGCATACCTGTCTGGTAGTACGAGTCTGCCACGCTGGGCTGCGGCTGTGCAGCAGCGACGGCCGCGGTGACAGAAGGCTGCTGGTAGTACTGCTTACTGTCGTAGGCTACAGCTGGAGCTGTGGAGCGAACATAAGAGTAGGAGTCCTGCAGAGAAAAGCAGAACTTTAGGGCTGCTTCCTCATCTTCTAAAGCAGAGAAGCAGCAGATATTTTGTTGTCAGATAATGTTTAACATGTAGGGTTCACTCTGAACATAAAGAGGTTGTTTTAAATGGACAAATATCTTCTGATTGACCTTTTTAATAGATAACAAGAGTGATTGGAACTTTCCTGAATTTCTCAATAACTGTGTTCAGCTTGTATCCATTCAATCATAATTAGCTTATAGCCGTGGGACAGAAAAGATGGCGGTTACCTGGTAGTTCTGAGAGGTGACGGGTGGAGGCGGTGGAGGGACCTCCGCCTGGCGCTGCGCGTAGCCGTAATCAGTTGTAGCATGGGTTGGCTGGTATCCCCCATAGGCTGCAGCAGTCGCGGCTGCCACGGCGACGGGCGCAGGCCTCGCCACGGCGACGGCAGCAGTCGGAGCATAGGCTGCTGCCACAGTGTGGGCAGCGACAGGAGCCTGATGAACTGTGTAACTGGCCACAGTGGTAGGATGAGTGTACGCTACCCCTGCAGTTGGCTGCTGGCTAGAAGGACAAAAGGATCAAATTTCAATTACGACAACTGGACTACGGAGATCTGAAATTCATTTTTATTCATGTTTATTTTTAGAGACGAGATATGTCACTTCGGATGTCAGAAAAAGAAGGCCCAATAAACATAAATGTGGAAAAGCGACGTGATTTGTTCTGGTATGAATGTTATTTCAGATACCACTGATCTCTATTTATTCACTGGTTATTTTGGATTGCCGATATCCTGAAAAGAGTGGCCGCCATATTGGTACTCCCCACTTCTACAGAGACGTCCTATAAAAATGCTCCTATGTGTAGCATTTGGATGAAAATCAAGCAGTTTGTCGGCTGTGGGAAGACGTTTCACAGGTAATTTAACAGTCAGTGGATGAACTAACCATGGAAATCAATATATACGCCAATGGATGCTATAGTATAGCATGTAGCGTAACAGTCTGACTATCTCTGACTCAAAGACATTGACTAAGTTAGCCATTTACATGTGTCTAACGTTAGAAAATAGAAAGTAGAGTAAATAGAAATTAATTCACTGTGAAATGTTAATGTAGTCATTCCTTATTAAGTGGATGACGCTGTCTCATTGGAAAAAGTCATGTGCTGAAATATATTGCATGTTATATTGATAAAAAAAGCAACTGAAACATTTTTAAAGGCCAATGCACAGACAGCATAAAAGTATACGGCATCATTCATGCACACTTTGCAAATAGGAAAATACTATAGCATTAAAAGACGTACTCATAATTCAGACTTGATGTGAAATCTTGAAATTATATGTAATTTATAATTACCATAACAATGTCATCAATACATGTATATTACATGTACATCATCCATTTTCATCATTTCGACAGATGTGTACTATAATGCTCAATTAACACATTAATTAATTTTATCATGATGGATTTGTAGAATAGGTTATATTACATGATTTATAGACTTCATTGACTTCATAATGACTATGCAATGTGATTTGTCTATTTTCTTTAACCACAGTAATCTACTTATGCGAGTGTCAAAGTGATGGTTTTATCTTTATTTTAAAAGTCTTAAGTCCCCCCAAAAAAGAGAACATCGTTGTTCGATGCTATAGCGCACGTATTGTTACACTGCAATCGCTCTAACTAGGGAGTACCAATATGGCGGCCGGTGGCTTCACTTCACCGCGTACTACTAACAGGCAATCAGCGATCCAGTGAATGAATAGGGATCAGTATCAGATACCGGTACAAATACATAAAAGAAAACAAAATGTTAGTATCTAAAACGACATTTTCTGAAAGGCACAATTAAATTTAAGATATCTGAGCTCAGTGCAGTGGATAGCACTGCTGCCTTGCAGCAAGAAGGTTCCAGGTTTGATTCCCGGCCTTTCTGCATGGAGTTAGCATGTTCTCCCTGAGCATGCATGGTTTCTCTCTGGGTACTCCGGCTTCCTCCCTCAGTTATTTCCTGAAATTGTACAATAATGCTTGTTGATTAAAGGGAGGCCTTCTCCATTAGATTTAGATGACTGTGAGGATACGGGTAGCCTGGCTGGCTCAGAGGCTGCAGCTCCCGTTCACTGCCTTCTGTTTTTGCCAAGGCAGGCAGAAATAGAATGTCACCATGCACCGTGTACTTACTTAGTTCATTGTTTCACAGAATCGATACGATAATTGATGAGGGAATCGGAATTGTGAAAATCTTATGAATTCCCAACCCTAATTACCATGCAATAAACGAGTCAGATTCACCTTCATGAGGCAACAGTTCCTGCAGCAACTTTCTCTTCCTGGAGGCACAGCAAGCAACAACTTCTTCTCATCACTTTTTACTATTAATGTCTGTTAACCTTTGACCTACTTACTTAAAACTGGTATAATAACTAAAATAAAAACATCCTTTTTCTTTCAAACTGGAGTAATGATCAGCTTTAAAACTTAAATTCATGATTAAATTAGAATATTTAATTCAAACAGCAAAGTAAGCAGAAGTTTAAAGGTGCACAGTGACATTATATGACAGGTTTTACAGTTAGAAACCAGTAGCTCACAGCAGTTGCCTTTAAAGTCTTTGTCAAAGAAAACAGGTTCCTGTGAGCAATTGATGTTATTTTCTTTATTACTCTTTGTTGCTGCTCAGTTTGTTAGCAAATAAAGCCTTTATTTATAGTGACAGCATCAAATGACCAAAGGTATGATAATGCACATATGCTCTGGGTAAACAAGGAAGTGATGTGGCTGAGGCACTTAGTGCTGTCATTACCCGATCCGTACCGGAAGCACGATCCGTAACATAAGCTTGGATGTAAAAAAGACCTAAATTTCATTTTTCCCTCCCGAAATAAGTAAGAATACTGAACTATTCATCCATCCATCCATTATCCATCACGTTTATTCCTGCTGGGATCATGAGGGGTGCTGGTGTCTATCTCCAGCTGTCTATGGGTGAGAGGCGGGGTTTACCCTGGACATGTCGCCAATCCATCGCAGGGAAACAGAGAGACAAACAACCTTTCACAAAAACACTCAAACCTAAGGAGAATTTAGAAAAGCAAGTTCCTCCACACAGGATGAACTGGCTTCTCAGGAGGAAGCCAGAGTACCCGGAGAGAACCCATGCACACACAGGGAGAACAAGCAAACCCCATGCAAAAAGAACCCGCAACCTTCCTGCTGCAAGGCAGCAGTGTTAACACACACTGTACGATTTTTTTACCCTTTTTGGGACGATTTTATAGCCGTTTCAGCCTCATCGTGTGTCCTGTGGTATACAGGGGGTAACGAGGGGTGATTAGCCTCTAACTACCACCTCCCGATCGTAAAGTCGGGAGAAAATCACGTTTGAAATTTAGTCGGCCGTCGTAAGGGGTTTGTGGGCAAATCCTTGCTGTTGAAGCAGACCTACGAGATGATTTACCAGAACCTGGAGCCATGGGCATAGGGATCGTTAATATTTATTGATATCGATACCTTTATCGATACTCCTTATCGATCCGAGTCTTTATCGATACTTTTCTGTTATTTGGTGGAAATACGATGCGACAAAGGAAATGGGGAAAAAAAATTATTTGAAGAAATGTCCTATATTTTGAAAAAATTTTCTTTTGGTTTAAAAAAAATATATACATTTTCACAATTGTTGGTTAATGTATTGTCTACTGTCACTTTTCATCATGTTTTTAGTGATTAGGAAAATTTTAGCAAATAAATAATTGTATTTTAAATTAAATGTAATTTTTAATAAATGTTGGCATCAGTAGTTTAATTATATATTCT
>NW_015150893.1:709057-712302 GCF_000732505.1 Cyprinodon variegatus
AGGTTCCAGGTTTGATTCCCGGCCTTTCTGCATGGAGTTAGCATGTTCTCCCTGAGCATGCATGGTTTCTCTCTGGGTACTCCGGCTTCCTCCCTCAGTTATTTCCTGAAATTGTACAATAATGCTTGTTGATTAAAGGGAGGCCTTCTCCATTAGATTTAGATGACTGTGAGGATACGGGTAGCCTGGCTGGCTCAGAGGCTGCAGCTCCCGCTCACTGCCTTCTGTTTTTGCCAAGGCAGGCAGAAATAGAATGTCACCATGCACCGTGTACTTACTTAGTTCATTGTTTCACAGAATCGATACGATAATTGATGAGGGAATCGGAATTGTGAAAATCTTATGAATTCCCAACCCTAATTACCATGCAATAAACGAGTCGGATTCACCTTCATGAGGCGACAGTTCCTGCAACTTTCTCTTCCTGGAGGCACAGCAAGCAACAACTTCTTCTCATCACTTTTTACTATTAATGTCTGTTAACCTTTGACCTACTTACTTAAAACTGGTATAATAACTAAAATAAAAACATCCTTTTTCTTTCAAACTGGAGTAATGATCAGCTTTAAAACTTAAATTCATGATTAAATTAGAATATTTAATTCAAACAGCAAAGTAAGCAGAAGTTTAAAGGTGCACAGTGACATTATATGACAGGTTTTACAGTTAGAAACCAGTAGCTCACAGCAGTTGCCTTTAAAGTCTTTGTCAAAGAAAACAGGTTCCTGTGAGCAATTGATGTTATTTTCTTTATTACTCTTTGTTGCTGCTCAGTTTGTTAGCAAATAAAGCCTTTATTTATAGTGACAACATCAAATGACCAGAGGTATAATAATGCACATATGCTCTGGGTAAACAAGGAAGTGATGTGGCTGAGGCGCTGTCACCTACCCGATCCGTATCGGAAGCACGATCTGTAACATAAGCTTGGATGTAAAAAAGACCTAAATTTCATTTTTCCCTCCCGAAATAAGTAAGAATACTGAACTATTCATTCATCCATCCATTTTCCATCACGTTTATTCCTGCTGGGATCATGAGGGGCGCTGGTGTCTATCTCCAGCTGTCTATGGGTGAGAGGCGGGGTTTACCCTGGACATGTCGCCAATCCATCGCAGGGAAACACAGAGACAAACAACCTTTCACATAAACACTCAAACCTAAGGAGAATTTAGAAAAGCAAGTTCCTCCACACAGGACGAACTGGCTTCTAAGGAGGAAGCCAGAGTACCTGGTGAGAACCCATGCACACACAGGGAGAACATGCAAACCCCATGCAAAAAGAACCCGCAACCTTCCTGCTGCAAGGCAGCAGTGTTAACACACACTGTACGGTTTTTTTTACCCTTTTTGGGACGATTTTATAGCCGTTTCAGCCTCATCGTGTGTCCTGTGGTATACAGGGGGTAACGAGAGGTGATTAGCCTCCAACTACCACCTCCCGATCGGGAGAAAATCACACGTTTGAAATTTAGTCGGCCGTCGTAAGGGGTTTGAGGGCAAATCCTTGCTGTTGAAGCAGACCTACGAGACGATTTACCAGAACCTGGAGCCCTGGGCATGCGCAAAGCAGGGAGTTCTTCTTCTTCCAGATTGACAAGTCGGGTAGTTTTTGCAGTGTGAGCAGGTAGATTGCATCAGAGCGTCGGGCCGCGCAGTGCGAGAACATACATCGTGAGCTGTGAACTTTATACATTATAGTTTAGTACTATAATGTGTTAAAGGTTAATAATCCCGTCTGTTTTATCGCTCATCTGTGCCCGATCTGTACTGGAAATGTGATTCCAGGAGCAAACTTTTTCAGCTTTGGATTTAAACAAATCTAAGCATCAAATTCTCTAACGGCTAAATCTGAAGTGTTTTACAAGTCAGGGAACGACATTTTTCTAACCACTAAAGAATTCCAAAAAAGTAAAAAAATAAATAAATAAATATTTAGCCGTTAGACAAGTCGTCCTTTGTTTTTTGTTTAGAAAACATGCATTCATCCGTTTCAATGTGCATTTATACAGTAGCCGAACAATGGCTTGTTGGGTTAATTCAATTCAATTCAGTTTATTTATATAGTGCCAAATTCACAACACATGTCGTCTACAGGCACTTTACAGTTCAACCAGATTATACATTCAAATTGTTTCAAAGTTTTCTATTTAAGGAAAACCAGTTGATTGCATTGACTCAAATACAATCCCCCACACTAAGCATGCTTGTAGTGACAGTGGAGAGGAAAAACTCTCTTACTGTATAAAGCCTTGAACTCAACACTATTTCTGACATTTTGAAGTTAAAAAGCTTCCTGGATGGGAAGCGAAACGTCTTCAAACTTGGAAATAAAGTCCAGTAGATTGTTTGTTTTTTTTTACTTTTTTGCAATGACTATGAACTGGATGACTGAGAATCTTCACCAGCAAACAACCACTAAAGAAGTTTGAATTCAAAAGTTGGTTTACTTATATATTATAATTTGAATACATTTTTTCTCAATTTTGTTGTAAACTTGAGGGCATAAATTATTTCAGGCCTTCTGTTCTCATTCTTTAAACTAACAGGTTTTTTTTCCCATTTAGAGCTTCCTTTCCGAAACCTCTGGAGGTAAAATAAGTCGATGGTTTTCCTTAGATAGAAAACTTTGAATCAATCCGACTGTATGATCTGCTTGAACGTAAAGTGCCTTGAGATGACGTGTTGTGAATTGGAGCTATAGAAATAAACTGAATTGAATAGAACTTCTGACCAGCTGCAGGTTACAGCAGGAAGAAGGAAGGACCTGATGCAGCTCATCTTCATCCTGATGAAGAGTCTGTACCATGTTTGGCTGAGCTCTGCTCCTGTCAGCACCACTGATGCAGTTTTACATTTACCACAAGGTTTTACTACGGAAAAACACCAGTGTCTCCAGTTCATTTAGCCTCTGATGCTGTTTGAGGGCGGATTCTAACTCTAAACCTCACGTATACAGGCTAGGACTACTATTTCTGCATGTTTTGTTTCATTATTTTATATAGCTCATTACATGCTTTCCCCAATTACAGTAGCAAAAAATATTATTTTGAAAAGGTTCAACACTCATTTTAAATGAGCCTCTGTGCTAAAACTGCGAGTGATTAGTGCTGGCAGCCTTCCTGAACGCATAACTGGAAAGAATGTGGCAAGAAAAAAAATAAAAAACAACAGAAAAATGTTTTTATGAGCAACTTTACTGACTCTGCTCGAGCCCAAATCAGCTCAGGTTTACCATAAGTGAA
>NW_015150893.1:714413-715602 GCF_000732505.1 Cyprinodon variegatus
TCCTGTTCAAAGGGAGTTTTTCCTCTCCACTGTCGCTACAAATATGCTTAGAGTGAGGGATTATCTTTGAGTCAATGAATGTATGCAATCAACTGGTTTTCCTTAGATAGAAAACTTTGAATCAATTTATTGGATGATCTGGTGAACTATAAAGTGATTTGAGATGACGTGAATTGGCGCTATAGAAATAAACTTAATAGATGCAGAGCACAGAGTGACTGATCTCATCCAGAAACGCAGGAAGACCAGCGCCCCCTCCCCCCCTGTGGGACAATAGCAGAACAGATCCTGCACTGGTTGCCTATATTACTGCATCCATCATGGGGCAGAAGGTTGGACCAAACAGCCGGCCTCCTACTGGTGTCTTACCTGTACTGAGCTGCGGCGCCATGTGTAAATCCGAAATAATTGCCGGTAGCCATTTTGGCATCTTCACCAAGCCGGCTGGGCACTGCAGAGGACAGACAGCAGGAGGCGATCAGCGCTTCAAGGACTAGCCGTTAGCATAGTTACTCATGATGCTCGGCAGCTTTCAAACATCTACAAGCCAGAAGAAATGCTTCTAAAACATGTCCGAGCTGCTAGAGATACTCACCATAGGTGAAGGAGACCACTGGACAAATAGGAATCATTGGTTTATTGAAGTGTTTCACCGATGCCTCACCAGGACAACAGCCTTCATATTACATGTCGTATCCGGAAATGCTGCCCCCGCCTCCTCCCGCGCATGCGCACAGCGGTGCGGGGCGCTGCAGTGTGTTCTGGGTCTGGTTCTGTCTGGCCGCTGATTCACCAGGATCGGAACCAGCAGCGTGTTTTTATTCACACCACTGCAGGAAGCCTGCTGCTGCTGTTTGGGCCAAACTTCATGCTCTCTGTCCTTCACAATTTGATCAAGTTTTTAAGCAACAAGCAGGTTTATTGGCCGAAATAAGTGAAGCCACCGTCCGCCATGTTGGTACTCCCCACTCCCACAGAGACACGCAGTAAAAAATGCCTCCTTGTGCAGCATTTGGCTGCTAAAACCAGCAGTTTGCAGGATGTAGGAAGACTTTACAGATTATGTCACAGTCAGTGGATGAACGAACCAAGGAAATAAATATATACTTTTTGTAGTGTTTATATATATATATATATATATATATATATATATATATATATATATATATATATATATATATATATATAT
>NW_015150893.1:718536-720514 GCF_000732505.1 Cyprinodon variegatus
CCTCTATCTTTAGTATTAATAATTTTGTTGACCCTACAGTTTAAACCTTCCAAGATGATGCATCAATAACAACAGAAGGCTATTTGTTTTGTTCCTGCAGCTCTGGTCTATATATTTCTGTTCTTGCAGAGAATATCTGAGTTGAAATAAAATCAGTAATTAAGAAAAGGATTAGAGCAAAATGGCAGAAACAGTGGGAAGAAGAAAGAACAGCAGATGGTTTTATAATATTCAAAGAAAAGTGGGCTTCATGAGAAAAACAGGAAGGAATAGAAAGGAGTAAATATTGATTTCAAGGTTACGCTTTGGGCATACAGGTTTAAACAGCACGTTGTTTTAAATAGGGAAACATACTACAGGGAAGTGTGATTTTTGTTTTCTACTGGAAACAGTGGAGCATATTATTATTGTTTTGCACTAAATATGTAAGTGAGAGAAGTGAATTGATTAATAGATTACAAACCAACAAATTAAAGCTAAACATTAAACACCATTTAGATTTGGACTCTAAATCAGAGGGTTTTTCTTTATTATTGAGATATTGACATATTGCCTCATCTGTTCCTGTTTGACTGTGACTGCATCCTGGAGATAAATATCAGCTGTGCTGCTGCCATCAACACCGTTGTTAATAAATATTGGAGATCGGCCTGTTTTTCAGTGTAGTCTTGTTTCTCTGAATGTGACTAACTGAATGTGCTCTAGTGGAGCTGGTTGACAGTTGCCTTTTTATTTTTAATCTCTGCTACTTTTTCTATGTCTGCTTCTTTCTCCTTGAACCCCAGTCGGCCTCAGCAGATGGCCGCTCACACTGAGCCTGGTTCTGCTGGAGTTTTTTTTTTTCTGTTAAAAGGGAGTTTTCCCTCTCTACTGTCGCTACAAGCATGCTAAGTGTGAGGGATTACCTTTGAGTCAATCAGTCGATGAGAACTTTGAATCAATCGGACTGTATGATCTGATTACTGTAAAGTGCTTTGAGATGACATGTGTTGTGAATTGGTGCTATATAAATAAACTGAATTGAATTGAGTATCATAAAAAGACTATTTTTTTAAAGATGATTTAGTTTCTTTTTGTAGTAATATGTAGCAGGATATTGGATTAGTTCAATCCCGATCCCCACTCCATTTCAGTTGGTGGCGGTAATGCAGCAAAAAGTTGTCTGCCAACCGCCATAAAACACAAGAAGAAGAAGAATATCTGGGTCTTTATAGTAGAAAAAATATTTATGTCCCCTGCATATTAGAGAGGCCACACACACCATGACCTTAACGTTCAGACTGCAAACTCATCAGCTCCAAAGATTACAGGCTTAATCAGAGCAATTCCCCTCCGCTCCTGCAGGTGGCAGAGTTGAACCGAGAGGTTGTTTGCCACCCACCGCTGAAGGCATGAGATAGAGGAGCATTTCCGGCACTTCCGCCGCTGCTTCTGTCAGACATTATTATGAAAGCATCAGACTGAGAGCAAACAGCAGCTCAGAGACCTCAGAGGCCGTCCAGGATGAGCATGCGGACTATCTTGATCTCCTCAGCGGCCATGGCTGCCATGGGGCTGGGCTACGGCATGTGGTCCGTCATTTCCCCGGGAGAAGAGAGGAGGAAAGAGATGCTGAAGGTGAGTCCATGTAAACACAACCTTGTGCGCCTCACAGCCGGTGGTTTTGCTTTCTATCGAGCTGGAGTCTCCATCGAGTTTTACAGAAACGCCATCAGGAACGACTCTCTGACCAGGGGCGGGTCTAAAAATATATCAGTGGGCTGAAAGGGGTCCTTAGGGTCAGATCAGTCAGAGATATGTCAACCATTAACCCCCCAAATGGAGAAACATCTGTCTGTCAGCCAGCTGTTCACTGGGAACAGATCAGGTCTTCTGCTGCCCAGGATGTAGAGGACTTCCTGACTCAAAAGGTTCCTCATGAAGAAGAACCTTCAGCTCCTGTGCAGACTTGGCCTGTCTTACAGTCATATGAAAAAAT
>NW_015150893.1:720804-723953 GCF_000732505.1 Cyprinodon variegatus
GAAAATATATTTGAGTACATTATTTTTCAAAGTGTCAGAAATGGATAACAAAACTGCTATTTTCAATGGCTACTTATTTTTGTCCAGCTTTAACATCGGTATCGATATCGGTTATCGGCTACATGAGTTTTAAAATATCGGATATCGGCCATAATCCCAATATCGTGCATCCCTAGCCTCTAGTCACTTCCTGTAGCTTTGAATGAGTTTCTGGATCCTGGATGAAGGGATTTGTGATCATTCTACTTAGAAAAACAATTCCAGTTCAGTTAAGTTTGATGTTTGCCGAACATGGACAGCCTGCTTCAAATCATCCTACAGATGCTCAATGATATTCAGGTCTGGGGATTGGGAGAACTGTTCCAGAACATTATAAATAGTTCCTCTGCATGAATGCCTGAGTAGATTTGGAGTGGTGTTTTGGATCATTGTCTTCCTGTAGTATCCATCCCCGCCGTAACTTCTTGAACATTTTTCTCAAGAATCTGCTGATATTGAGTGGAATCCATGCGACCCTCAACTTTAACAGGATTCCTAGTGCCAGCATTGGCAGCGCAGCCCCAAAGCATGATGGAACCTCCACCTAATTTTACAGCGGGTAGCAAATGTTTTTCCTGGAACGCTGTTGTTTTGCCGCCATGCATAACGCCCTTTTTTAATAACCAAACAACTCAATCTTTGTTTCATCAGTCCACAGGACCTTATTCCAAAATTAAGCTGACTTTTTCCAAATGTGCTTTTGCAAACTCAATCGATTCTGTTTGTGGCGTTCTTGCAGAAAAGGCTTCTGTCACATCACTCTCCCATACAGCTTCTCCTGGTGCAAAGTGCGCTGAATTGTTGAACGATGCACCTTGACACCATCTGCAGCCAGATGATGCTGCAGGTCTTTGGAGGAGTTCTGTGGGTTGTCATTGACCATCCTCATCATTCTTCTTCTCTGCCTTTCTGATATTTTTCTTGCCCTGCCTCTTCTGGGCTTAACAAGAACCGTCCCTGTGGTCTTCCATTCCCTCACTATGTTCCTCACAGTGGAAACTGACAGTTTAAATCTCTAAAACAACGTTTTGTATCCTTCCCGTGAACGACTATGTTGAACAATCTTTGTTTTCAGATCATTTGAGAGTTGTTTTGAGGAATCTTCACAGGAGATTAAAACAGAATAAACAATTTGCAACTGGCCACCTTAAATACATTTTCTCATGATTGGCTGTAAAGTTCAAATCTTAATGAAGTTACCAAACCAATTTGTGTTTCATTAAGTCAGTGAAAAGTAGTTAAACGTATTCAAATCAATAAAATGATTTGGGTGCCCATATTTTTTTAATGTCCTGCTGTTAGAAACAGAATTGTGTGACATGGGAGATGTTGTGTGGCCAGCAGGTGGCAGTGTAGATCAAATCTATAATGGCTGTAAAACCTGGGAGGCAAAAAGGGACCAAGAAACCCAGATTATTCCTGATGTGATCGATGTCAGATATTCCCAGCCTGTCAGCCGATGGAGCAGCGAGTCATTTCCTCTCCTTTCCATTCAGCAGCGAGCTGGAGTTTAGTTTGACCCACCTTTGATCCTCTCCTGTTCATCTGCAGAGAAACTTAGCGGAGCTGACTGAGCCGCTGGAGAGAGAGGAAGGTGATGCTAAATCAGAGAACTTCCTGTTCTTCAAGCTGCAGGTCTAGATTAGAAACCAAACCTCATATCAGGTTTCTATTAACTGTAAAATTCTATATGGAGCAAAAATATGGTCAAACATTTGACGCTGATTATTAATGAGGTCATAAAAGCTGCTCTGTTTCTTCCAACAGAAACGGAATAAACTATATATTTTTAATGCCAACGAGGTTTAAGCCATATTTGTCACTTTTAGATAACTTTGAAAAGTTTAATTGAAATTTTCCATTTTTTAATCTTGTGAAAGCATTTAATGAGTCTTTGACAGCTCAAAAAGAACCCGTTCTATTTTGCTTTTTTCTTTTACGGGCATCAGAACAACTTTTTTTATTTATTTTTATTTTTTTTTAGTAAAGCATTAGAAATTCTCTGAATTCTTAAACAACTACATTTTGTTTAGTCCAGCTTTCTTACAGTAAATGAGCCGCAGCTTAGCAGTGAAATGAACATTTCCGTTCCATAAAGTGCAGCAGTGATCAAATGTAAACAATGTGGGAGGAAAACATGGTGCATATTGAAAGTTCAGAGTTTTGCAAAGACACATGGATATGGTGCAAAAATACAATAGAACAAATTTTTTTTTTTTTTTTTTGAGTTCTTGTTATCAGTGTGATGATAATTCAACGTCGTTTTATTTTCTTTATTCAGCTAAGCTGCATCGAGCTGCTGAAAGGATCCATTTACTTGGACTCAATGGGAGCCTCTACTTCAGTGGGATCAGAAAACTCTGGCAGCTTTACTTTGAAATTCATCTTTAAACTCCACTAACTCGTTTCTCTGAATAGATCTACTCATGCAGCCTCAGATTCCTGAACCAAACTCAGAATCTGAGCAAGGAGCTACAGATTAGGGTGATGGAAGGGAGGCCTTCCAACACTGAAGACCTGGAGCTGATAGCTGATGCTGACTAATCAGGGCGGTTTCTTGTTTTGAAAGAGAAAATATTCCGAACATGGACTCTCCTTTAGTGTCGTTGTTTCTGCAGGAAGGCTAAGCCTGCCAGGGGGTTGGGTTGTTCTGATCCGAAGCTCAGCTGTGAGCTGCAGCTCTTCAGTCATGGGTTCGTGGGCCATCTTGGTTAATGGTTTATATCTTAGAGCAGGCAGTAATTGAATCATTGTCAGATGAGTTGGCTGCATTTGATCCTGTTTAAATTTTCACAACAGTCGTGAAAAGTTCAGAGTTTCTTCATTGTATTCAGTGATTGGAGAAGTGGATCCGTTTGAACCAGCTCTGCCGCATCAGAGCCGCTCATTCCTGATGAAGAGGAGAAAAGTCACTTTATGCTCAGACCCACTGAGTCCCAGTGAGTCGGTGACCTTGACCTGCTCACAAGTTTTAGGCGCTTTTTGAGCCAGCAGATTTGTTTTCTTTGGTTTCCACCTGACTTCTATAAAAAATTAGCAAAATTCCTCATATATTTTTTTTTTGTCCTTCCTCTTGTACGTTTTAGTTGTTTTATGAACCAAGCACTGCA
>NW_015150894.1:0-1289 GCF_000732505.1 Cyprinodon variegatus
GTGGATAAAAGTGCAACAGTGTGCAAGCATTGTGCAACACATTTTGTTTATGCTAACAGCAACACGACCAACATGTCATGCTAACCCCGAAATCCCATATACTCCGTCAGTGCTCCGCTCCGTTTCGTCCCGCTGCGCTCCAGACCGCCTGCGCAAAGCAAAGCCTGCAGCCTCCGCTGTGGCTCCCATCCTCTCCGCTCTGAGTTCCTTGGAGATGGTAGAGGGCATGCGCCAGATGATTAAATTCAGAGCAGCAAAACGTGGAAATGATCCAAGGTTTCCGCGGCTCATTAAAAATAATTACAATTCATTAGTTTTTGGGGATTTTTTTCATTAATTTAATACATTTTTATTTTTCATTAATTTGTTTTTATTTTTATAATTTTTTTTATTTTTCGGTGTAACAATAAACATATATCAAACCGAACCGAAAACCGTGACCACGAAACCGTGAACCGAGTGAAGATGCTGGCAGGGAAAGCTTACATGGACTATGACCGAGACCAAAACTGAATTAACAGACAACCACCACAAGGGGGCAACAAATACAAACTGACAGGAGTCATAACACTACATTATGATGACAATGAGGGTCAATATAATGAAAAACACTTTTTCATATGCAGAAGTAGCCATACCCTGGAAATCAGCTCCTTCATTTGACCAGTTTCCTATTTATGAGGTAAAAACACATTTAGAACATTTTGGACACTTTTGGCACAGCTACGGTGAAATCCCAGGTCTGCTGCTACACTGTTCACTAAAACCTTTGGGGAACGAATATGCTTCAACCAATTCAGTCCAAATTTGCTGCAGTTACAGTCAAGATGTGGGTCTATACAGTCTGAGGCTTTAACAACATTTTTAAGGAGGTTTTAATGATGTTTCACAGGGTTTATTTTTTAAAGGAATGATTTAAAAACACTTAAAAGTCTGCATTCTGCCTGCGCTTAAAAATGTTGGTTGTGATAAAAATTACTTGAAAAATATTCTGTAATGACTTTGTGTCATAAAATAATTATTATTTTCACATTTCCACTCTATAATTATGGCATTAAACGTAATTTAATCAGATCTGTAATTTCAGGCAGAAATTGCTCCTAAAACCTTTTGGGCTTAAAGGGTTAAACAGCATTTCTCACTCAGAGACAGGATTAGATGTTTATGAAGAATAATTAGAGACTGGAAATGACATGGGACTGATTTGGTCCTTTAGAAGATCTTTGCAATGATTCCATGTTTTAAAGGCATACTATGCAACATTTTTCAGTTAATTAATGTGTTCCATA
>NW_015150894.1:4922-11823 GCF_000732505.1 Cyprinodon variegatus
AACAAAGCAAGAACAATCTAGAAATATTATCTAGTAAGAGGGGTCTTCCTGTTATCCTGCCACTGTCAGCCAGGTGATCATCACATCCTGACCTTTACTGCAGTCTGATCCTGTTTTTAGAGAAATGTTCAGTGACGACATGAGGAGGAACCGGTTCTGCAGGTTCTGGTCAGACGAGGCAGAACAAGTTTATCTATGCGTCACATTTCAGTAGAACTATGATTCAAAGAGCTGTTTATGGTAAAAAAACAAACAGGGAAAAATACATTAAAAGAGAATAATAAAAGGCTTGATGAAATATGAAAGGAGTCTAAAACTAATAGTGTTTGGATGGTTCATTCAAAGGCCGCTCTAAATCTAAAGATTTAAAGATATTGATGGTTTCAGCTGTTTTCCAGTTTTCTGGGAGTTTATTCCAGATTAATGGAGAATAAGAATTTAAAGCTGGTTCTCCATGTTTGGTTCTGGTTCTGCAGAGAAGATCAGATCCAGTAGACCTGAGAGGTCTGGCTGTTGATCCCCTGCCAACCAGACTGTAATGTATTTAGGAGCTCAGCCATTCAGTGATTTCTAGACCAACAGAAGGATTTTAAAGTCTATTCTCTGAGGATGAGGGTCTTTGTTCAGGGACCCACTGTGGAAATCTGTGGGATTTGAACGGAGTGTAAAAGCTCCGCTCTGACCACTAGGACAGCCGTTCCCCAACGTTTCCCCCCACATGTTCATTTTAAATAAATGTATTCTATTTAGTACACAATTTGAAGGTATTTTTATCATTTAATGGGACATTGAATTATTTATTGCACATTTCATAATTCTATGGTATATTTGCTGTAATATTTAAATCAATATAAATAAAATATTTCATACAACTTATACATTTATGTTTTTTAGCCCAATCTCTTTAGTTGTTCAATCATGACCTCTGACCTTCATGGAGGCAGTGAGGCCTGGTGAGCTTCAGATGTTCTGGGTTCTTCTAGGACCTCTTGGATTAATTCTCTGAACATTGAAAACATGAGCATCTGCCCCTTCATCACACAGAGAGCAACTTTTAAAAGCAGGATGGAATGTCCACATCTGGAAGGATTCCCAAAAAGCTACTCTGTCAATCTGAACTGGCTGATGGTCGATAAAACACAGCATTGCTGATCTGGTGAAGACACCTTACCACAGCGGTAGGTGGATCTGAGCAACGTCTCTGGGTCAGTCTGATAGTTTGCATATTAAGATGAGATATAAAATAAAGAGGACAGGTTCAATCAGCAAAGAGAGAAATAATCAAGAAGATATCAATCAAGATACTAAAGCCTTGATTGATCAGTCAATGTAGTAATTAAAGTCTAAACACTTTAATGGATCCAAAATATATAAACAACTAACTGTTCTGGAGGAGTTAAACATGTGGTCGTCTTCTTTAAGTTGAGAATCTAACAAAAATTTGAATTAAAATTTTGGTAAAATCCAGCCTAAAAATGTAAATCTTCAAATACAGTTTGTCTTTCTGTGCTGAAGCACAAATGAAAGAGTTTTAGAAATCTGCAGTTTAAGCCCAACCTTCATGAATGCTACCTTCTGAGTTCTAGAGGAGGATGAAGGACCTAAAAGTTGTTCTCAATCAGAGCAGCGTCACTCAGACACAGTTTCACCCAAATCACAGTAAAAAGTCATAATCTAAGAAATGATTAAAGAGGAAAAAGAGTTTGGTCAGAAGTAACTAAGTGATCAGAACATCTGATTAAGTATTTGCTAAATTATTTTAAGTTACATAAAATATTTAAATTGCATTGTTTTAAAGAGTGAATTGAAAGAATATATATATAACATAATTACAGATTAACAATTTCTGATAACGTTTTTTATTGTAAAACATTTAAAACTGATTCTTCTAGCATGTAATGATCAAAACAGGTTTAGTTTCTTCCAGCTTCCAGACTCTGTTTACTGTCTGTTCACTTGGCTTCAAATGATCCAACAGAACCAACAAATAAATACAGATTAAAACAAAGAAGCTCAGGTCCTAAAAATGAGTCTCAGCTAAACATGAACTGAAGGTGTTTGTCTCTCTGCAGCATTTTAGTTCAAGACAAGCTTGTTCTTCATTGAGTGAAATTACTAATGATGGGCAGAGGAACCACAAACTTAACTAAAGAGCAACGATGCTTCATCATTATTTCACTCTAGTAAATGTAGAATACTGCAAACTACACATAAATATCTTTTAAATAAAGTTACTATAGTAAATGGAAGTAGTACCCAGCTCTGCTGGTTTAGGTTAGGCTGATGCAGAAGGCATCAGGTTCAGAAATCATCTGGTTAATTGAACTGATCTGAGGTGATGTTTCTGAGCTCCACTGGTCACTAGGGCTGAACCGTTTTAGAAAAAGTATTGATTATTTTTAACCAATATTGAGATTTTATTATGATTTTCTTTGGCACTAACCAAGCATGTAGATGTTTCACTCGACGATTTCAGTTTTCATGTCTTTAAAATGCTTGCTTGTCTAAAGTCTGTTGTTGCAGAACTTTACTCTGTGAAGGACTGATGTTTTAGGAGGACCAACTCTACCAAAATAAATACAGAAATAAATAAATGCTCAATAAATAAATAAGCATACAATTAATTGCTCCTAAAAATACATGAAACAAATAAATGTAGGTTGAAATTAAATTATACAGCAAGACATAAATGTATATATCTCTTTTAATTAGCTTCTTTTTTTATTCACCTTTGAAATAATTACCTTATTTATTTATTGTCCGTTATAATCTTCAACTTTATTTATTAAAAATGCTCACCAACCAATGGGCAGAAGTTGACCCTCTAAGACACAGCCCTTCCTTATTTTTATAATGAGGCGGAAATGCAGACAGAAATGTAAAAATAACACGCAGAAATAAATAGGGTAAAGAAATACAAGGGAAGAATAAAACAGACAAAAATATTTTTAACATGCGCAAGAACAAATACTTAAAAATAATAATAAATAAAGTTGAAGATTGTAACAGACAATAAATAAGGTAATTATTACAAAGGCAAATAAACAAAGAAGCTAATTAAAACAGATATATACATTTATGTTTCACAATATAGTTTAATTTCTACCTAAATTTATTTGTTTATTTTATTTTTAGGATCAATTAATTGTATGCTTATTTATTTTAGAATTTATTTAATTATGTATTTATTTTTAATTATGGCAGAGTTGGTTCTCCATACATGCTTAGCTTCTATGCAGCAATATTAGTGCCGAGCGCTCAGCTGTGCAGCGCGGATAGAGCAGGTGGAGCGCGCGCAGAGACGGAAGTGAGCGCGAGATATGAGTATCATACATTAATCAAAATCCTGATCCCAATAAAAAAATCCCAATGTGATCAAAATATTGATTCAACTCGAGACGAAACATTTCACTGCTAAATAAAGGATGATTCAGTATTTAAAGGGACGGAGAGCAACACCCAGCTGGATGGCCTGGATCACTGCCTCACCTGAACAGGTGGTAACACCAACCCCTGTCTGCGGTGGAGGAACATATTTCACTTTAAACCAAAGTAAAGCATATATAAACTATCCTAATATGTTTAGTAGAAAGTGTCAGTACTCACCCTGGTTACTGTCTGGATGTCTGCGACTTAAAATGGAGTCTGAAGGAAAATAAACTGAAATACTTTCAGTTTCACCTGATCACATGATTGGCTGTTGTTGCAGCATCGTGGTGCGCATGCGCAGCTTTCTACAGGTGAGTCAACTTTTTCAGGTGTGGCTCTGATACGAAAGAAAAAAATTTTGCAACTAAAAGTTGTTTTTAAGATCTCCAATGAATCACTCAGAGGTCTGAAGCAGCAGCAGCAAACGGTTCATTAATCATTTAAGATATAAAACAAATAAATAGTTCCTGTTTTAATTATTCATTTAATTTATTTTATTCTTCATTTTTCCCCCAAAGTAATGTTATATGTTTCACAATCCTTAAACACAACAACAATAAAACATTTGATGCAATAAAAGGAGCAGGAAGAACAATTCTCACTGACTTCAGCCTCATTCATGTTTTAAAATCTATAAATCCAATCTGACAGATTTTTCTATGTCTTTAAAAATACACATATAAACACAAACAATGTTAATATATTCCTACATCATCCTCAATTTTTTTTCTTTTTTTATGTTCCCTTTTCCTTTCTTCCTTTCTTCTTTTCTTTTTCTCTTTATTAACTTTTTTATTTCTTGCCTCCTTTTTCGTAAATTTAAAAGATCTTCTGTTTGTATTTATAATTAGGCTGAAGATTAATATTGTAGAAATGTTTCCAGATAACCAGCTGTGGTCAAGATAAAGTCTTCTTCTGTGATGAAGAACAATGGTTATAGTTCAGGACATAGAGGCGTTCTTATTTTTAATGCAGGTGTTAAATTATAGATTTTTTCTGTTCAGTTTTTCATCAGAAACTTCTCTAAAGAAGTTCTCAGTCCTCCTTGTTTCCGATGAACTTCTCCTCCTGACATCCTAACTCCCCATCAGGTCCGTGTCCACGGTCCACACCACCATCTCTCTCCACATCCTGCCATCCCCTCAGCCTCGCTGCTATAAAGTCTGCACCCACAGCCGGCGGCGGCGCAGGAGCCTGGTGGCGTCTACGCTTCCTGAGCTGCTGGAGCAGGTGAACATGGAGGTTCCTCTGGGATGTTCCACCTTTAAACGCTCCGCTTTACTGGCTTCTTCTCTTCCATGGTGGCGTGTCCCAGGCAGCGAGGGTCTTCATGCTGTCTTGCTGTAACCTCCTGACTCTGGTCCTGGAGGAGGACGGCACTGTGGTGGACTCGGAGGAGTTCTTCCAGTCGCTGCCCTGTAGCACTACGCTGATGGTTCTGGATAAAGGGGAGATGTGGAGCCAAAGTAAGGTGAGACTCTTCAGCTAGAAACAGCAGACAGACCAATGAAGGCTGATTTAACTGGAACTAGACTGTGAGCAGGGGCGGATTTAGGAAATGTGGGGCCCTAGGCAAAGACAGGCAGGGGGCCCTCTGAATTGAGAAGACAACACATAAAACAGCCCCATTCTACAGATAGAGAAATGTTCATAGAATAGACATCCATTATCTGTTCTAGGTTGTGTCCCTCTCTTCTTGTCCCTTTTCTTCTTGTTTTCCTCTCTATGTTTTGTACTCAGCTGACTTTTCATGCTGTCTCTAAAGGAATGAAAGATTTTTTCCAAGCACTAAGCTCACTTAGCTGATTGCTCCTTCCTGTGTTTCCAAAAAGGCCAAAGTAAATAACCCAGTCCTTCTTTTCACTGTAGACAAGCCATGATCTGCTTATCTGTTCTCCATTTTTCATTTGGATGAAATAATAGCTGCATGAATCATGACAGCAGACAAGATAGAGGAGAGCAGGAGGCGGGGTTACCAATCTACTCGCTCTGGAGAGCAGAGTTCGCTGCTTGTCTCAATGAGACATACTTAATATTACAGGCGTTCGGAAGGCGTTTTAGTGAAAGGATTTTTATCAAAAACATAATGTGCACAAATAAGGATAGGAACTTGGGGCTCTAGGGAACTTGCCTAATGGTAAATCCCCCATGACTGGGAGAATCTGTTGAGATTCGTAGACGTCACCTTTATGGTCTCCTAACAGCATGACGTGTCTTTTAAATGTCCATTTCATTTACGTAGGATCTGATTCTGGTGGTTCATGGCTGTAGGTCAGGGTTGGATCATGAATGGAGCAGGAGGAACGTTTTCCAACCCAACAGAGCAGAGAAACACCAGAATCCTTATAGACGCGCTTCTGTCAGCCCATCCTGCTCTTCCTCCATCCCCCCCGACCCAAGGTACACAGTAAAATTTGAAGAATAAAATTTACTCTTAATTTTACTCTGTACAGAGCAGTAACTGCCTCAAAATAGAGGTCCAACTCTATTAACAGAGTTGTATTTCACTTAAAATTAACTCTGGATTAAAATGTCTGAAATAATAAAAAAGACCAGAAATATATATTCCACAATTACCTTGTATTTTTCTTAAATGCACGACACATACATTGCACATCCATCATATACAGTACATGTCAACACTTTCTAATATGACAGCATTATATGATACATGAAAAATTAAAATGGTCTCAAAACTTGCAACATAAATCTCCATGAATAAGGCTCCATGGGCAGAGTAATCAATATGAGGGAGGAAAAAAAGTATTTTGGGGTGTTCCCAGTGCAATAGTTAGAGCTTAACGAGTATATCACAGAAAAGTGTATGGAACAATAAATGAACTTGAATCATCATTATTGTATGACATCTGCATATCGAATGCTTTGTGACACAAAAGCTCTTTGACATCAACAACATGAGGTCCTTCTGCAGTGCATACAAATTTATATGCACAAAAATGCTCATCCATACACAGTTTGTAGTGCAAATGTAAACAACAGTAACCTCTCGTCTTTTAGAACAACACGGTGGATTTTGTGAAAAACTGGCATCTCATAATGCACTTTAAGACAAACAACTAAACCTGAACGATACACATTTCCATGGTGTTTGGCCCATCTAACACCTTAGTGTCATTTGCCACCTGAAGAGCCTCTGCTATCTCAAAGCCCCTGTCCATGACATTTAAAGCTAACATTTTACTTGGACCAAGCACCAGTCTGTCAGGCTCAAATGTTTTCCAACTATATGCTACCTGACTTTGGTGTTTCTTTGTCAATGTTTTAGTTATATTTTTGAAACTTTTTAGTGTTTTTTTTAAAGAAATTGTGCTTCGCTTAGTAATGCATGTACCAGGTGTGCAAAACCAGTCCAATTTTACGAATACGTGTAGGATAATGCACCATAAAATGATGCTTTGGTAGTAGCTTCTTGGTGGTGTGGAATGGTATTTTTCTTTAACCTGTTTGTCAG
>NW_015150894.1:15140-16311 GCF_000732505.1 Cyprinodon variegatus
CAGTTTAGTCATTCAAGCTATCTCAGTCTAGCTTTTTATTATTCCTTCTTTTTTCTTAAATCTTCATCATTCCTTTTAAGCTGATTTATGAGGCTGAACTATTTGCTTAGCTGTCTGCCCAAAACCTGTGAACTGCAGGGCTGCTAAAGAGCCTGCTGCATGCCCCCACCTTTTGCTAAAATAAGTTCCTTTGTTATCCGAACTGGACAAATGGAGCTTTTAGACTTTACTTTTTTCCTTCTTTTTCTGGTAACCTAAAATATTTTTTCCATCATTTTTGTGTGTTGACCCATGGGGGACCATGCGTCAAAAGGGATGACTAGGAAATGGATGGATTAAAATTTATTACGAGTAAATTTTTCTCAAATAGTAACAAGGTTTTGTAACAATTGCTTAATTTGTGCAAAACACAACATTTCTCAAGGATAGAAAATGATGGGCCAGGGAGTCACAAAAACAGTTGATGCTCCATTTCAACATCTAATGATAGATTTTATTGAACTAACTCCATGTGAAGGAAAGAAATATTGCTTAGTGATTTAGATATATTTTCAAGATGGATTGAAGCCTAACATTTTGTACATGAAATATGACAACACATTTAATGTTAACCTAATGAGGCATTGTGTCTACCATCCACAGAACGGAGGAGCTGCTGAAAGAGAAATTAGATCTGTGAAGAAATGGGTCTGAATTGGGTCTAGGCACTACAAATTGCTTTGATGCGCATGCGCCGCCGTAAAAAAAAAAAAAAAATCTAACCTAAATCATTTTGAAATTCTCTTTACAGGACTGTCAGAGACTCATACAACATCTACACTTACATATGCTGATAAAATGCTTAATTACTTAATTTAACTTACAGCCCGGCTAAAGGAAGTGGAGACCAGATACAGAGAGGACTCCCTGCTCCAGTTACTAACACATTCCATGATTTATGGCCAGGAGATTTTGTCTTTATAAGAAATTGCAGGAGGAAGATTGGAGATCCTGGAGGTGGATGGGTCCATTCCAGTTGTTGCTGACCACCTGCACAGCAGTAAACATCGCAGAGAGAACGAACTGGGTCCACGCCTCCGACTCCAAGAAGTTCATCGGCAGAGTACCAGACCAGGCTAAAGAAGCAGACGAATATAGCTCAACTGGGGAGCTACATCAAACACTTCCATCA